>NC_063062.1:973753-1228753 GCF_018812025.1 Megalobrama amblycephala
TTAATGTACAATTTTATTTTTGATCTGTTTATTTTATTATATAAAACATAATATTTAAACAATAATATTTAAATAATAATAACTATTATTATTATTATTATTATTATTAACTATTAATTTATTTTACAATACAATATTACTATTACTAGTTATATTTCTTTATTGCTTTGTTTAATTTTATAATGTTATAATAATAATAAGTATTATTATTATTATTATTATTATTATTATTAATAAACACTTATTTTATACTACAGTAGGATTATTACTATAGTAATATTTCTTTTTTGTTATTTTATTTTTTAGAATTGATATAATAAAAATAAAATGTAAATAATAATAATAATAATTATCAAAACTCAAAGTACAATAGTATTTATTGGTCTGTTTATTTTTATACTTATTTAAAAATAGTATTTAAATAATAACTATTATTTATTTCACTGTACAATAGTACTATTGCTATATTTATATTTCTTTATTGGTTTGTTTAATCCTATAATAAGATCATCAGCCTCTGATCATCCTCCACTTTCATGGTATGGAAAAGAGTTCTGCTAAACATCTTGTTTTGTGTGTCACGGAGGACAGAAAGTCATACTACGTCATGAGAAATTTCATTTTTTGTCCAACTGTTCCTTTAATATCTCAAATGCATATTCTAGATGAGATTGAATGGAGAGCAATCGGAGATGTTCACCCCGAGAAGAAGACCGCAGTAATCTCACATGTGTCTGCTTTATACCTTTACTCTAAAGTGACGCCTGAAGGTGGTTTTTCAGGGTGTCGTAAGGTTCGTTGATCCCACATGTACTTTCCTTTGTGTTTTTCCCACATGTGACGGACAGCATCCTAACGGGCATCTGACACCCCAGACTCACTGTCTACAGACACAATTTGGACTGGCTGTTGAAAACCAAAGCAATCTTTATAACACGCCATTTTGAGGGCAACAACACAGTTCTCTCTGATCTTCACACACATACACACACAGAACTGACTGCATGAAAGATTGCATTGATTGCCCTCATTCAGTTTAGCAACAAACACACAGTCTCTCTCTCTTTCTCTCTCAACACCAGCGGGCACAGGGCGGTTCACTCCCTCACTGCAGACAGACTGTGACGGCCGTGTGTGTGTGAGGCCATATGTGGCTGTGTATGTCTCTGTACGTGTGTGTGTGTGTGTGTGTGTGTGTGTGCGGTGGCCTCGGGCTCCAACACGTCCTCAGAAAGGCTTCTGTGAGCGAGGCTGCCCCGCAGGAAACCGTGACATTACCTGAGGCGCCACTGGGCCCTCTTACACTTCACAAAGTGAAAAATCACATCAGAGCGTGTGAGCTGACACACACACACACACACACATTTATATTCACACCTAAATGGCTCTAAACTATGGAAGCTTATTTCTGCCATGGAATAAAAAGGTAATTGCGACTTTATATCTCACAATTCTGACCTTTTCCTCACAATTCTGAGCTTATGTCACATAATTCCATTTTTTTAAATGGAATTGTGAGATATTACCTCGCATTTGAAAGATACAAACTCACAATGACCTGAGAGTATTCTTTTTTTTACTTTTCACATTCTCAAAAGCGGAAGTCATTATAGTTGGGTAAACCTCTGTAGCGGTGAATGGGAAATATACTTTTTGTATTTGCATTTGCTCTAAAATCAAAGGAAAAAATCCATGATAGCGTTACCATGACTTTCCAAAAGAGGGAAAACATCTCGAGAGATTGATTACAGCAGTCAGAAGAGAGAAAGATGTCAAATTTATCATCATTCACTCAGCGTTAACTAGTTTTTTGTCATTTACTGCCAAGATAACACAACGTATAGCATTATAAATGTGTATTAAATAATTTAAAAATGAATATATTAAAAACTTTACTAGATTTGTGATGTTAATAACTGTGGAAACACGACATCACATTCTTAAAAAGTGTCCATTCCAACGAACAAACAAACAAAAACAAACAGAATTGGAAGATGTAATCTCATAATTCTGAGAAAAGAATTTGTGATATATATATATATATCATATATAGGGCTGTCAACAGATTACATTTTTTAATCTAATAAATTACATGATGTGGCGATTACTTAATCAAATTAATCGTAAATTAATCGCATATCAAATTACCCTCGAAAGATAATTTAAAGTCATTATTGTGTAAAACATCAAATAGACATCACAAAAAGTAGTTTCAGTAAGAAATATTTTATTTGATTAAGCATAGAATTTATTACACATACATTTTTGGACCATGAGGTTGAGTAAATGATGACTGAATTTCAAGTAAATGTCTTAATGATTAAGACTCATTGAGTCATTCATTCATCCGATTCATTCAAACAGCTGATTCATTTCAGAGTGAAGAAAATGGCTCTCTTTATAAATGATCCATTGAATCACTGGTTCACACGACTCGTTCAAAACACAGATTCAGAAATGAAATGCCGCTGTGTTGCTTGGAGATGAACAGTTCTGCTTCGTCTTTATATTTTCGAAATGTCAGATGACCTACGTAGGTCTGGGGCGGGGCAAGTGTGTTAAATGCGTTAAGAATTTTAACGCGATATATATATATTTGAAGAGTTTGGTTCCAAAACGCTATAACTCCATTTTGATTAATTTGAGTAAAAAGGTGTTTTCTTTACCAAGAAAGTGGCAAGACAAAAACCACTATTTTCTGTTTCAAACTTTCACATGGCGTCTTTTGGATATAAAAACATTAAAAATTCAAATCTACATTTTGATTTTAAAAAGTTTATTATAAAAACGTATTATTTTTTTCTCAAAATGCAATAAATCCATAACACTTTTATTTTCAAAATGCAATTAATCCATCAATATAAAAGTTGTTTTTCAAATTGAAAATACACAACAAAGTAAGTTGATTCACATATATGACAGAGTCTAAACTTTGCCAATATTTATCTTATATACAGGCATTTTACTAAAAATACATTCAGCCGTCGCTCCCAAAATGGTCATCTTGTTAATGTTATGAATTATTTGTCATGACCGATTAAAGAGTATCTGGCGCCACCGCACGGTTAAATAAACACATTTGCCGACATGTTTTGGGAAGAAAGGGAGAAAACATGACAGAATAACATGACAGATATCGCATTTTGCGCAAACTTAATAAATGACTTTTCAATACCGACCAGATACAATACTGATTTTGGCGGAAACTCAACTTTTTGCGGCATTTCATTTCTGAATCTGTGTTTTGAACGAGTCGTGTGAACCAGTGATTCAATGGATCATTTATAAAGACAGCCAATTTCTTCACTCTGAAATGAATCAGCTGTTTGAATGAATCGGATGAATGAATGACTCAATGAGTCTTAATCATTAAGACATTTACTTAAAATTCTGTCATCATTTACTCAACCTCATGGTCCAAAGATTTATTTGTAATAAATTCTATGCTTAAATCAAATATTTCTTTCTGAAACTACTTTTTGTGATGTCTATTTGATGCTTTACACAATAATGACTTTAAATTATCTTTTGAGGGTAATTTGATATGCGATTAATTTGTGATTAATTTGATTAAGTAATCGCCACATCATGTAATTTATTAGATTAAAAAATATAATCTGTGGACAGCCCGAATAAGGTTTTTAAAAGTGTAAAAATGAATTTTGAAGTTTTATTAAGTGTTAAGAGGTTTTTATAATCAATTAACACTGCTTTTGTCATTTTTTACATGATGGACAAAATGTGTCACCAAAAAAGTCATTCAGTTTAACTGAAATTTTGGTTTTACCTAATGACTATATTTTCAAACAATGCTAACAGGCTGATATCTAGAAAAAGGACAATCAAACATTTTATATTTAGTACAAGTTTTTAAAATATTACAACATTTTCCATGTTTTATAGCGGTTGCACCGAATGACCTGATGTTTCAGGACATGCATATGAGGAAGTGAAAACATGAATTTTTCAAATAGTTAAAAGAGAGTTAGTTACTTTTCTTCATGACCATGTGGTCCTGAATGATGTCACATCCTGTCACATGATATTGACCGCATGACTTGATCTAAAATGGTCCCTTTATATTGGTTACTCCGAATGACATCAATGAAATTCATTATTACAGACATTCTTTCTCATAACAAAGCAACGACTTCTACACATAATTTTAATGCCATTTTGCGCTATGTTGATATATGATGTTATAAAATCATGCCAGAATAAAAAATATATACATTTATTACATATTAAGATGTTTTAATCACAAATGAAATGGTTGTATTGGCCTTTGGACGGTTAAACCTGAATTTTGACACTTCAAAATCTTTAAAATGCCTTTATATGTAGCAAAATATAATTAAAACCTTTTGGATTCGATAAAAGAGATCTATGTGTACCACCTCACATACTTTTGGTGTCATATCTATGTTTTTTATTATTATTAAGGCCTTTGGACAAAAAAAATAATGACCCGTCACGTCATTGACCCACATATTTATATATAAGAATTTGTTTTCTTGTTTTACTAAATTGTGTCCACTTTGTACTAATCCGTTCCCTCGTTTTGATTTAACTAAAACGACTGAGTGAATTCTTAATTTGTGGGAATTCTTATTCATGGCTTTGATATATATTTATTGCTCCATAAGATATAAACTCGCAAAAGTAAGAAAAATTCTGTTTAAAAATGTAATTCTTAGTTTACATCTTTTTTATTTCTTTTATTCCGGACACAAGCTATACACTCTAACTACCTTTTTAAAGGTTTTGAGGTTGAAGATACTGATGGATGTGTTGGTTTGATGTTGATTTGATATTGGTGATTTGTGCTTTGCAGACAATGATGTCACTTCCTGTGACATCATGCTACAGCAGAGACAGTTGCTTGGAATGAAATAGTCTAATTGACTGGTGCAGCCAATTGATAAAACACTGCAAAAATCAGTATTTTTGTCTTGTGATGCAGTCAAATATCTAAACATACTTGAGAAGCAGCATAGTGTAAGATGAGAAGATAAAGAGACAATCACCTTAAGTATTGCACAATCTTTACGACTCTAGAATGCACATTATGCACAAATACAGTTGATTTCAGCTCAAGAAGGACAATTAATGATACGATCTTTGCCAGTTTCATTGTCTGATTGTAGAAACGGAAGTTTGAAGATTTCATTCTTTTCCCTTTCCTAGAAAGAGCTGCCCAGGGGTATTAATAAAATGGATGGCAAGACTTGATTTTGACTCAGATGACTCACTTGATCTAACCTTATGGACTGTTTCATGTGTCTGTTGGTCCATGAGACAGTAGGATGTCCCATGTGTCATTACGTTTCAAAATAGTCTCATGATCATTTTGTGCAGCTCCCACTGATTCATACACTGAACTACTAACTTACCCAGCACTTTCCACTGTTTCCATTGTTAGTCAATGGATGATTCATGTCCAGATCTCGTCCATGTGATGTGGCATTGTCTCCGGTGCCGTTATCTTTCATAGGTCAGCATGACTGGACACAGTTGTGATATGATGTTGTTTCTGATTTCAGATGCAGCAGCAGGAACTCGCCCAAATGAGACAACGAGACGCCAATCTGACGGCACTCGCCGCCATCGGCCCTCGGAAAAAACGCAAGGTGGACTCACCGGGAGCTACGACCACAGGCGTCGAGGTACGAACATCTCGAAATGAGTGTGTTCAATGGCAATCTGAGATATGAATCGAAATTGTATTATTCAGTTAGCACTGATTCTCCCAAATACTGTATATTAAGGCTGATCGATTTTCACAATATATTCAGGATTTTGCTGTCAATTTAAATTAAACAACGTTGTGATTATTTCAGTGATTCTAACAAACTTTTATTTGACTTTGTGTCATTAGACTAGTTTTTTAATTGATCTTTTCTTGCTTTGTGAGAGAATCAGTAAGTTTGATTCATTTGAGTGAGTCAATTCCAAACTCTTGAATGATTCACAGTTTGTTTTCCAGAAACGGTGTGGAAAACTTTTTAACTAGATTTTTACAGTATATTAATTCTCACATTAATCATTTTGAATGCACTTGGCTATAATGGCTTGGTTGAAATGATCTCTGATTGAGCAAGAAAACCTACATTTCCAGCTATTTCAAAGCAAATGCATAAATATCAAGATATATTGAATAGTGTCAGAAACCTTAAAAAAAATCAAGATATATTTTTAGCTGCATCGACCAACCTTAAGAGATATTATGCTGATTATGGTGCAGTTTATCTTTCCTTGTTTTGTGAGAGAATCTGAAAGTTTGATTCATTTGAGTGAATCAATTGAAACTGTCATTTTCTTTTAATTGATTCAGAACTCTTCAGTGATTCGTTTTCCTCAGCAAACAGTTCATTATCAGTGTGGAAAACATGCCTTGATTATTTTTACAGTATTTCCTCTGACTGAACAAAAAAAAAATCTAAATATCAAGAATATTGAATATTGCCAAAAAGCTTTAAAAAATCAAGATTTCAACCAGCCTCAATGAACATTAGGGCTGGTTGATGTATCTGATATTTTCGATATATTCAGGAAAGTCAATATATAAGTAATTGATTATACAATGATTCTAATGTTCTTTTATTGGAATTTTTAAAGGCCGTCATTAGACTAGTTTCGTAATTTATCTTGCTTTGTAATTTGTAAGAGATTCTGTAAGTTTGATTCATTTGAGTGAATCAATTTTAACTGAGTTGATTCAAAACTCAAAACTGATTCATTTGTCTCCAGAAACAGCGTGGAAAATGTGCCTTTAAGTATTTTAAATCTTCAAAATGAATAATTTTGAATCTAGTTGGTTATAATGGCTTGGTTGAAATTGTTATTGTTAAAATAATCTAAATTTTCAGCTAGTTCAAAGCAAATGCATAAATATCAATATAGTATCAGAAACCTTAACACTGCAAAATATGATTTTTTTCCTCAGTATTTTTGTCTTTTTTCCCAGTACAAATATCTAAACATTCTTGAATCACTTAATTTTGATACATTTTTCAGCAAACAAGACTTAATTTAAGTAATTTTGCTTCTCAAGTAAATGTATCTTGTTTTTAAAATGTTTAGATATTTGTACTGTAAAACAATTCAACAATTATTTTGCAATTATTTTTTTAGCTGTATCGACCATCCTTTAATGGCTGATCTTGATGCAGTGTTTGTTATTTTATGTCATACTCTTGGCTATCGCTACAGGGTTTGACGTTGACTTGTTGCATTGTGGGCGAGCATTGGTCTTTTTCCTGAGGAAAAATAAACCGCAGAGCATTTTCCCTGCAACATTTGTCCAGTTTCCCCGAGCATTAAACGGGACTCACTGCACGTCTGTCCTCCGTGAGCGTCTAACGCTGTTGTTTAGATGCAGATCTCAGTGCCGCTCCACATATGGCTACCAGCTCTGCTCCGCATTACGCAGGATTACGCCGTGCGCACTGGAGACATGCAGAAACGCCACTATTATATTTCCTCGACATGGTGTTGTACATGAAGTCATTGGGTTTAGCTGCATCTGGTGAATGTTTAGCTTTGCTCTTGCCGTCAGAGGGCCTGTTCATATTCCCTCAAGGATTTTGACTAATGTTTGAATACGATAAACCGGAAAAAAAACACTTTGTGAATGTCATCTTCTCATTGGTGTAAGTGTGTGTGTGTGTGTGTTTGCTAAGGACAGAAGATCCAGCAGTGCAACACAACCTCAGTGAAAGCAGGGCTAACTAAATAAATGCGTTACTTCTGCTCCGTGAACACCATCCTGACCTCTTTCACTTTACTGTAACCGCTCTAACATCAAGAAGAACCATGAAATGCTGTATTCACCCTCCTTTTGGTGTTTTACCGCATTTCGCTCTTTTGAACAGAAAAACACTGTTTAATGTCAAATTAAAAACAGGTCTCTGTAAAGTGATCAAATAATTACCCATATGAAACCCAGAATAATTGATTTAGTAAGTATTTAATATTATTTAAAAAATAATAAAAATTATTAAAAACTATATATACATATGTATATATATATATTTAAATGTTTTTTAATATTTTATAATATTTTAATATTTTTATACTGTAAAGTGATCAAATAATTACCCATATGAAACCCAGAATAATTGATTTAGTAAGTGCTAACCTTTTTGTTTTTAATATGGCACATCTAAATCATCGCTGGTGCAGAAAAATCACTACAAATCTGTATTTTTGTCTTGTGATCTAGTAAAAATGTCTATAAATTGATACATTTATCAGGATATACTCGAAAATATACTGTAAATTCATGATATATTTATGCACACTATTGTTCAAAAGTTTGGGGTTGGTACGATTTTTTTAATGCTTTTGAAAGAAGAAGTCTCTTCCGCTTACCAAGGCTGTATTTATTTGATCAAAAATACAGTAAAAATAGTGAAAAATTATTACAATTTAATGTAACTGTTTTCTATATGAATATATTGTAAATTATAATTTATATCCAGTGATCAAAGCTGAATTTTCAGCATCATTACACCAGTCTTCAGTGTCACATGATCCTTCAGAAATCATTCTAATATGATGATTTGATGCTCAAGAAACATTTCTGATTATTATCAGTGTTGAAAACAGTTGTGCTGCTTCAGATTTTTCTGGAAACCGTCATAAATTTTATTTTTCAGGATACTTGATGAATAGAAAGTTCAAAAGAACAGAACAGAATCTGTTGTAACATTATAAATGTTTTTACTGTCACTTTTAATCAATTTAATGCATCTTTTGAACATTAGTTTCTAGTCGTAGCTAAAGGGCTTTATGAATATAATAATTATTCAGTGCTTTTGGTAATGGTCTTAGCTGTTTAGTGTGTTTCTGTGTTTAATTGTAGGGTGTTTTTCCGCAGTAATCTGACCACCTCTCATGATCACGAAAGAAGAGAACAGAAAGGCAGGATAGATGGAGGGAAGAATTTTAACTTATTTTCACTTTATTTTCACCTCCTCTCATTTCTTCATTTCGGCTGGGGCTGTGTGCCGCCCCGGGGCATTTTCTCTGCTTTCTCCAGAGCAAAGTGAATGTGACTTTTCTAAGGGGGTCACGGAGTGGCTGCGGGCTACGGCAGCGCCGCCGTATTCCGGCCTTCTCCGAGTTTCACTCTGGGGCTCGGCAGAGATTTCATCTGCGCGTGAATGTGCCGTGGGGCGCGAGCTCAGGGTGAGCTGCACCGCTTCACTCGGGGTCCTCTGATTGTCGCAGTATCCGGACTCTGTTCTGCAGCGTTAATCCCAAACAAAAGCCTCTCAGTGTCTGGAAACACCCACCAAAACTGAGAGGGAGCAATGAGAGAGATGCGGTTTAAGGCAGGGTTATTAGAGTGACTAAAGCTAAAACCATTAAAAAAACATTAAAATAAACTTTAACTTAAATAAACTAAAATATTATTAAAAAAATAATACAAATTATTAAAAACTATATATATACATATGTATATATATATTTAAATGTTTTTTAATATTTTATAATATTTTAATATTTTAAAGGGAGGCTTCACTTGAACTGCGGTAAAAACTCAGTAAAACTCCGAAAAATTAACACGACTATCCAATCAGCCTTTATACTGTGCTCGTGGCGTGCACTCAAGAATTGCATGCGCAAATGCGCCGGCGCGCTGCATAATTACTTTATTATAGCTTAAATAAAGCGCAAAAGAAACTATGAGCAATGCACGTCGTTGTTCTGTTGTAAGTTAAGTCATGAAATTACCAAACATGCGATTAAAGCTACCTCAAAACTGTGCATGCATGTATTTGTTGACATGGTTTAAAGCTATTGTTATCCAATTTGTTGGCCTTAAAATGTCTTAAAAATGCACATATGTACACCAGGGAAATCTACATTTTCTCGGAGGAGCATGCCTCCGTACCGCCCTAGCAAACAACATTTTCTGACCTCAGTAATTATGAAACTCTGCGTACGGCCCTGCTTATATCTAATGAAATCTGAGGTAAATTTCTCCAAATGTGCGCACTTTTGGACTAAAAGTTTTGTATGTGTATGCACTGTGATCAAATGGGAACAAACGCGAATGAATGTAGAGGGTTGTGTCTCGTTATTCTATTAATAACTACCGATTGATTTTGTTAGATTGAATTATTAGTGTCATTTTCACACAAATGAGTCAATGGTTGTCATATAGTAGGCCTAAGAGTATAAAGTGCATTTGTTCTTGAGAAAATTTGATAAGAAATGTTTGAGATTTTTTACTTTTGATTAGACTTTGACAAATCTGAGCACATTGTTGAGATTATGGGGTCTTTTATGATAGTTTGATGATAATTTAATGATACTTTTTGCTCTTTTTGAAGTTTGACAGCTCCTCGTCACTGTATGTTCGCTGTAATATTCTTCATAACTTCTCCTTTTATGTTTCACAGAAGAAATGATGAGATCGACATGAGGATTTCTTCACTTTTGGGTGAACTACTCCTTTACAGAGATCTCATTTGTGATGTTTCTGTCCTGTGGGTTACCCTGAAACGCCCCGTCAGAGCGTGTGTGTGACTGAAATCAGGTAGTGCTGGTGGCAGGGCGGCTGTGGGTGTTTCTTTCTCCTACTTCACCCCTCCTCTCCTCTCGTCTGGCCAGGCTGCAGATGGCCGTGGGGCTGAACCTGATAGCCCATGTTGAGCGTAAAGTCTGTCTTCATCCTGAGCCGGAGAGAGCAAACAAAGAGGCCTTACAGCGCTCCGAGGGATAGATTAGAGAGAGGGAGACAGGGGCCCCTAACTGGCCCTCGCTTGGGGTCATTGTTCAGGCAGGAGCCACAGTAACAAACTCTTTCCTTTCGCTCTCAGCGCACACACGAGCTTTTGAAGTTCAGCACAAAGATGCTGTGTGGGACGTAACAAGAAAAAGAACGTGTAAATGAGTTAGAGTGAGTGAGTGATTGAGTATGTGCCGTTAAATTCACAGGTGCAGGAAATGAGCCACCAAAAATATGATGTAATTTCCTTGACGATATGTAACAGTTCAACATGTGTTTTACTTTGACCTGCTTTGTAACTCCAAAATGGATCTGTGAAAGGTTTTGGAGTTGATTACAGCAAAATGTGTGTTAGTGTTCACACTGTTTGCTTTCACATCATCACTGATATCACACAAGCTTTCAGACTCACTGCATCACTAATTGTCAGGAGGGGTTTCTGAATGTTATTCAGTAGATGAGAGTAAAACCAATATTGCAACTAGTTTTTATATTTTCTAAAGAAAATGTAAGTGTTGCTTACGGTGCAAAACTCATCATTATGCTGTTTGGGTCATTGCCAGGGCTTTCCTAGGGAATTCTAGGTGTTTTTAGGGTGTTTGGAAGGGTGTTTCTAGGGTATTCTGGGTGGATGCTAGGGTGTTGCTAGCTGTTTTTGTGGTTGCCAGGGTGTTTCTAGGGTATTCTGGGTGGTCACTAGGGTGTTGTTAGGTGTTTGGGTTGTTGCCAGGGTGTTTCTAGGGTTTTCTGGATGGTAGCTAGGGCGTTGTTAGGGTTTTCAGGGTGGTTACTAGGGTGTTGCTAGGTGTATGCATAGTTTCCAGGGTGTTTCTAGTGTATTATGGGTGGTTATTAGGGCATTTCTAGGTGTTTAGGCTGTTGACGGGGTGTTGCTTGGTGTTTCCATAGTTGCCAGGGTGTTTCCAGGGTTTTCTGGGTGGTCGCTAGCGCGTTGTTAGGGTTTTCAGGGTGGTTACTAGGGTGTTGCTAGGTGTATGCATAGTTTCCAGGGTGTTTTTAGTGTATTATGCGTGGTTATTAGGGTAATTTCTAGGTGTTTAGGCTGTTGATGGGGTATGGCTTGGTGTTTGCATAGTTGCCAGGGTGTTTCTAGGGTTTTCTGGGTGGTCGCTAGCGCGTTGTTAGGTGTTTGGATTGTTGCCTGGGTGTTTCTAGGGTATTTTAGGTGGTTATTAGGGCATTTCTAGGTGTTTAGGTGGTTGCCAGGCTGTTTCTAGGGTATTCTGGGTTGTTACTAGTGTGTTGCTAGGTGTTTGCATAGTTGCCATGGCATTTCAAGCGTATTCTAGGTGGTTACTATGGCATTTGTAGGTGTTTATGTGGTTACCAGGGTGTTTTAAGGGTGTTCTGGGTAGTTACTAGGGTGTTGCTAGGTGTTTGCATAGTTGCCAGGGTGTTTCTAGGGTATTCTGTGTGGTTACTAGTGCATTTCTAGGTGGTTAGGTGGTTGCCAGGGTGTTTCTAGGCTATTCTGAGTAGTTACTAGGGTGTTGCTAGGTGTATGCATAGTTGCCAGGGTGTTTCTACGGTATTCTTGGTGGTTTCTTGGATGTTGCTAGGTGTTTGCTGGTTGTTTGGATGGTTGTCAAGTGGTTTTTCAGCAGGTGAAAATGGTGCATCTGATCACTTAGGAAAGTAACAGCACAACAAATGATTTGAGGAAAGCATTCATTCATTTATTCATTTATGAAGCACCAGCATTGCAGTTCAACACACATATACAGCAAATTTAATAGCCATTTTTGGCTAATTAGTGATTTTAAACTGCAAACTCTCCATATGAGTAATAGTAATAGTGATGCTCGACTTGGCAAACACACTAATTATTGCTGTGTAGTGAAATTAATCGCAGTGGAGGCAGACAGGAAAAGAGCAAAACAGGGAAGATCTAGTCACCTTTTTCATTTAAATGTGTCACCTTTTTCTTTTAGGGTTGTAGATCAGAAAAAGGTAGAAGTAGGGAAATACTGAGAGCAAGAGAGAGAGAAACAGAGGGGAAAAGCACAAGGAAAACTGATGCCCTTTCCTCCAGCTAAATTAACAGGAATCACGTGGAAAACAATCCGAGCCGGGAATGAAAGGGGGGTGGAACCATTAAAATGCGCCCCGGGCGATGGACTGCGCCCAGTATCACTAAAAATGCTCTCACTACAGATGTGCAGGCAGGCTTACAGGCAAACTCTGCTCTTGTTCTATAGCTACAATTAAAATCAACCTCCCTGCCAAAAAATTGGATGGTAGAAAGAGAGAAAAGCAGACATGAACATCAAAGACAGATTGAAATGTGTAGTAAGTAATAAGAATGGTCTCCAAGCCCCGCGGTTCTCCACGGTCCTCTTGTTAATGAGAATTTTTGACCTCTGGTTTGTAAGTTAAACTTGTAATCTTGGTTAATGAAGTAAATCAATCCCAACTTGGAGTGAGCAGCCTTTCCTTCCATCCAGCCTTTCTGTATCCTCGCTCGTCTTTTTCTTCTCCTCCCATCTTTCCCAGCCTGAGTAAACGCGGGCAGATCTTTCAGCCAGACAAACAGGAAGGCCACGGGTGTGTTGTCTCTGTACATGTGTGTGTGTGTGTGTGTTCTTTGACGTTGCTTGGCGAGCCATTTCATTTTGTAGCCTGGCTAAAAGGCTGGTGGAGGGACATGGTCACAGGAACCACAGTCTGTGTTTGACCCCTGCGTTTATTCAGTACACTGTGCTTTTACTGAGCTCTTTTTACATTTTATATATATATATAGTAGATACTACTGTAGCTCAAATTGCTCAAGAAGTTAATGCTGGTTCTGATAGAAAGGTGTCAGAATGCACAGTGCATCTGTTTGTTGCGTATGGAGCCGCAGACCAGTCAGGGTGCCCATGCTGACCCCTGTCCACCGCTGAAAGAGCCAACAGTGGACACATGAGCATCAGAACTGGACCACGGAGCAATGGAAGAAGGCCTGGTCTGATGAATCACGTTTTCTTTTGCATCACGTGCATCGCTTACCTGGGGAACACATGGCACCAGGATGCACTATGGGAAGAAGGCAAGCCGGCGGAGGCAGTGTGATGCTTTGGGCAATGTTCTGCTGGGAAACCTTGGGTCCTGCCATCCATATGGATATTACTTTGACACGTACCACCTACCTAAGCATTGCTGCAGACCATGTACACTAATTATCAGGAGGGATTTCTGAATGTTATTCAGTAGATGAGAGTAAATTTAATATTGCAACTAGTTTTTATATCTTCTAAAGAAAATGTAAGTGTTGCTTATGGTGCAAAACTCACTGTCATATGCTATTTGGGTTGTTGCCAGGGCTTTCCTAGGGAATTCTAGATGTTTTCTAGGGTATTTTGAGTGGATGCTAGGGTGTTGCTAGCTGTTTTGGTGGTTGCCAAGGTGTTTCTAAGGTATTCTGGGTGGTCACTAGGGTGTTGTTAGGTGTTTGGGTTGTTGCCAGGGTGTTTCTAGGGTAGTCTTATAGATGTTTGGGGGGTTGCCAGAGTATTTCTAGGGTATTCTGGGTGGTTGCTAGGGCATTTGTAGGTGTTTAGGTGGTTGCCAGGGTGTTGCTTGGTGTTTGCATAGTTGCCAGGGTGTTTCTAGGGTTTTCTGGGTGGTCACTAGAGCGTTGTTAGGTGTTTAGGTGGTTGCCAAGGTGTTTCTATGGTATTCTGGGTGGTTACTAGGGTGTTGTACTTTGACACGTACCACCTACCTAAGCATTGTTGCAGACCATGTACACTAATTGTCAGGAGGGATTTCTGAATGTTATTCAGTAGATGAGAGTAAAATTAATATTGCAACTAGTTTTTATATTTTCTAAAGAAAATGTAAGTGTTGCTTACGATGCAAAACTCACTGTCATTATGCTGTTTGGGCTGTTGCCAGGGCTTTCCTAGGGAATTCTGGATGTTTTCTAGGGTGTTTGCCAGAGTGTTTCTAGGGTATTTTAGGTGGATGCTACGGTGTTGCTAGCTGTTTTGGTGGTTGCCAAGGTGTTTCTAAGGTATTCTGGATGGTCACTAGGGTGTTGTTAGGTGTTTGGGTTGTTGCCAGGGTGTTTCTATGGTAGTCTGATAGATGTTTGGGGGATTGCCAGAGTATTTCTAGGGTATTCTGGGTGGTTGCTAGGGCATTTGTAGGTGTTTAGGTGGTTGCCAGGGTGTTGCTTGGTGTTTGCATAGTTGCCAGGGTGTTTCTAGGGTTTTCTGGGTGGTCACTAGAGCGTTGTTAGGTGTTTAGGTGGTTGCCAGGGTGTTTCTATGGTATTCTGGGTGGTTACTAGGGTGTTGTACTTTGACACGTACCACCTACCTAAGCATTGTTGCAGACCATGTACACTAGTTGTCAGGAGGGATTTCTGAATGTTATTCAGTAGATGAGAGTAAAATTAATATTGCAACTAGTTTTTATATTTTCTAAAGAAAATGTAAGTGTTGCTTACGATGCAAAACTCACTGTCATTATGCTGTTTGGGCTGTTGCCAGGGCTTTCCTAGGGAATTCTAGATGTTTTCTAGGGTGTTTGCCAGAGTGTTTCTAGGGTATTTTAGGTGGATGCTAGGGTGTTGCTAGCTGTTTTGGTGGTTGCCAAGGTGTTTCTAAGGTGTTCTGGATGGTCACTAGGGTGTTGTTAGGTGTTTGGGTTGTTGCCAGGGTGTTTCTATGGTAGTCTGATAGATGTTTGGGGGATTGCCAGAGTATTTCTAGGGTATTCTGGGTGGTTGCTAGGGCATTTGTAGGTGTTTAGGTGGTTGCCAGGGTGTTTGCATAGTTGCCAGGGTGTTTCTAGGGTTTTCTGGGTGGTCACTAGAGCGTTGTTAGGTGTTTAGGTGGTTGCCAGGGTGTTTCTATGGTATTCTGGGTGGTTACTAGGGTGTTGTACTTTGACACGTACCACCTACCTAAGCATTGTTGCAGACCATGTACACTAATTGTCAGGAGGGATTTCTGAATGTTATTCAGTAGATGAGAGTAAAATTAATATTGCAACTAGTTTTTATATTTTCTAAAGAAAATGTAAGTGTTGCTTACGATGCAAAACTCACTGTCATTATGCTGTTTGGGCTGTTGCCAGGGCTTTCCTAGGGAATTCTAGATGTTTTCTAGGGTGTTTGCCAGAGTGTTTCTAGGGTATTTTAGGTGGATGCTAGGGTGTTGCTAGCTGTTTTGGTGGTTGCCAAGGTGTTTCTAAGGTATTCTGGATGGTCACTAGGGTGTTGTTAGGTGTTTGGGTTGTTGCCAGGGTGTTTCTATGGTAGTCTGATAGATGTTTGGGGGATTGCCAGAGTATTTCTAGGGTATTCTGGGTGGTTGCTAGGGCATTTGTAGGTGTTTAGGTGGTTGCCAGGGTGTTGCTTGGTGTTTGCATAGTTGCCAGGGTGTTTCTAGGGTTTTCTGGGTGGTCACTAGAGCGTTGTTAGGTGTTTAGGTGGTTGCCAGGGTGTTTCTATGGTATTCTGGGTGGTTACTAGGGTGTTGTACTTTGACACGTACCACCTACCTAAGCATTGTTGCAGACCATGTACACTAATTGTCAGGAGGGATTTCTGAATGTTATTCAGTAGATGAGAGTAAAATTAATATTGCAACTAGTTTTTATATCTTCTAAAGAAAATGTAAGTGTTGCTTATGGTGCAAAACTCACTGTACACTCTTTCATGGAAACGGTATTCCCTGGTGGCTGTGGCCTCTTTCAGCAGTTTGAGGAGTACAACAATGAATTTGAGGTGTTGAATGGCCTCCAATTCCTCAGATCTCTATCCAATCGAGCATCTGTGGGATGTGCTGAACAAACAAGTCCGATCCATGTAGGCACCACCTCACAACTTACAGGACTTAAAGGATTAGTTCACTTTCAAATTAAATATTCCTGATAATTTACTCACCCCTATGTCATCCAAGATCTCCATGTCTTTCTTTCTTCAGTCGAAAAGAAATGAAGGTTTTTGATGAAAACATTCCAGGATTTTTCTCCATATAGTGGACTTCAATGGCCTCCAAACGGTTGAAGGTCAAAATTACAGTTTCAGTGCAGCTTCAAAGCATTGTACGAGATCCCAGACGAGGAATAAGAGACTTATCTAGAGAAACCATCACTCATTTTCTAAAAAAAATTAAAAATTATATATGTTTTAATCATAAATGCTCATCTTGAACTAGCTCTCTTCTTATTCTTCTTCTCTATTAGAATCCAGAAGTGTAGACACTGCTAAATGTATTACTGCCCTCCACAGGTCAAAGTTTGAACTAAATTGTCAAATACAATATGCTAGTGCAAGTATATAACAATTAGTTCAAACTTTGAGCGTTTGGAGGCCATTAAAGTCCATTATAAGTAGAAAAATCCTGGAATGTTTTCATGAAAATGTTTTCATCTTTTCAACTAAAGAGAGAAGGACATGGATCTTGGATGACATGGGGGTGAGAAAATTATCAGGAAATTTTAATTTGAAAGTGAACTAATCCTTTAAAGGATCTGCTGCTAACATCTTGGTGCCAGACACCACAGCACACCTTCATATACATACGCATATTATTATTATTTTTATTTATATAAATGATTGAAGCATGTACAATTCTCTATTGGAGCTCAGTAAACACTACAAACAATTAAAACAATTATATACACACACACACTTATATATTGGAATATTACTGTAAAAAGCAGACAGAAATAAGAACATGTGAGTATGTCATTTGCAATCTCGTTTTTAGAGAAAGTGAGCAAATGCATAACTTCCTTCTAAATAAAAACCAGACAAATCCATACTGAAAGATGTCACGGCTGAACCCACCTCATGATTCATGCTTGACATGTTTGTTTGCATCTGTCTGCAAATGTTTATGAGGTTTTTGCAAACAACAGTACAATTACCATTTCACGCACAGCGACGACAGATAATGCATGTGGATTTTAAACTCGATGGTGATTTCAGTAACCACAAGAAGATGGGAATATACACAGAGTGTGTCGGCACGTGTGCGGTTCAGATCTGTTTGAGCCTTCGTGCTGGTCAATGATCTGAGACTCGATAAAGTAACGTCTGTGCGTTGGTTTTCCACACACTGACCTGCGCCGACACGCACTCATGTCAGACCAGGTCAGAGATAACTTCCTTACATGACTCATTTCATTCGGATGTGTTTTTCTTTATTGTTTTTTAGTGCATGAGTTTGTTCCTGCCAGCTGCACCACACCCACCCGATCCATGTGAATCCAACAGCCGTAAACCAACAGTCAGCATCAAATAAACAATATTCAGGAATAATCATACGAAATAAAAACCATCGGCGCCCATTTATTCACCGATGGTTTTGTCACGTGTTTCCCGAACTCTCCGTCCGAGTCATATATTCCACCGTTTGTGTACATATTTTCATATTTGTTCACAGAGCAGTAGATTTCCTTTCCTGCATTGGTTTGAAGGTTCAGCTCTGTTAAAAACACCTCACATCCGTGTAAAACACCCTCAGTGGTTTCCGTGCGGCCCAAGAGGGTTCGCTGAAGAAGAGAGAAGTTGAAGGCGCTATACATCACAGAGGAAAAGGCCGTTTAGTGCCACAGTTTTCCCTATGGTCCTGTAGAGCTGGCCTACGGAAGGGTCTGGACAATAGCGCTCTGTATCCCGCCTGGAGGGTCGCCAGTTTGGATGGGTCAGCTACATCATGCTTAATAATATATTGGCGTTTTGTATAGTATGTCAAGATGAAAAACCATGCAATAGGAAGGATGAGAGACCATGTTAATTTTGGCACGTATGAAAAAATCTCTTGTTGAGTCTTTTTGGTAACATAAGATGGAATATAAATTAAAATGTAATTCTAAGTAATATATATATATATATATATATATATATATATATATATATATATATATATAACCACAAATCTTTACTAATATTCAAGCCTGCAAACTCTGGGATTGTCCATATTGCTTCTAGTGAAACTTTGCACTAAAAAAATGGTTAAATATACAGTTTTGACAACAAAGTTGAGCCTGAGGGGAGGTACAGATACTCATCTTAAAGAAATTAATTACCTCCCTTGTTAATCTAGATATAATTAAGTTTGTGAAGAATGAATTTCACTGCAGTTTTGCCATGGAGACGCTTCGGCAACCAGAGCCAAATCTGGAAGCTGCTGGTCAGGGATGATGGGATATCCTGCTGATACATTCCCACTGCCCGTCCCACGCTTGTCTGGGAATACATCATCTTTCCAGCTATGAATCAGAGATTAGTATTAACGCAATGTGGGTGCAAATGAAACCCGTCACGAACATGTCCGGGACACATTTCACCCCAAAATCCAAAGAAAAAAAATGTCATACCTGAAGTTTATTGGCTATTATTTATTTTTTAAAGGCACAAAAAAGCTCTTTCAATAGGAAATACACTTTTCAAAAATTTTGTGTTAAGATTTTTATGTTTTTGAAAGAAGTCTCTTATGCACCAAGGCTGCATGTATTTGATCAAAAATACAGTAAAACTAGTGAAATATTATTAGAATATAAAATAGCTGTTTTATATGTGAATATATAGTAAACTGTAATTTATATCATGTGATCAAAGCTGAATTTTCAGCATCATTACTCCAGTCTTCAGTGTCACATGATCCTTCAGAAATCATTCTAATATGATGATTTGCTGCTCAAGAAACATTTATGATTATTATCAGTGTTGAAAACAGTTGTGCTGCTTCATATTTTTGTGGAAAATCTTAGAAATCTTTTATATTATACATTATAAATGTCTTTGCTGTCACTTTTGATCGATTTAATGCACCTTTACTTAATAAAAGTATACATTTCTTAAAAAAATAAAAAATAAAATCATAGCGAACCTAAACTTTCGAATAATAGTGTATATCAACACAGGAAAGAAAACTGTCAAAAAATTGTATTTGCAATTAATAATTTTTCATTGTGACATTATTTTCATATATATTTACTCTATTCTGTAATGAAAAATGCTAAATATACAAAAAATATTATTTAAATAGTAAAGTATTCATACATCACGAGTATTTGTTGTACTTCCTTTAATTTATAACGAATATGATTAAATCAGAAATTGTTTCAAATAGAAAAACATTTAATTGCAGTCATTTTACTGTAATAAAGTAAAAAAAACAAACATATTACAGTAACGAATCACCATTGAGTATAATAAGAATTACTTCCATATGCATTACATTATTCATGCATATGGATGTATTTAATTCACATAATCCATCGTAATGGTCCTTATATTTGCTTTATTTTCTTAATGTCTTTTATTTTGTGGTGACATTTTAACCCTGATATGTTTTCGTGAGATTCCCACGAACACCAGCGCCGGTCGTCTGTTTCAGTCGTTTGTGTTTAACTCTGGTTGTTTGTACGCTGCACTAGAGGCCATTGAGTCTTTTGAAGCGAATATGACTGGAATCTGAATCCATTCGGGTGTAATTCACCCCAGGATCTACTTCCCATCATCCTTCGGAAATGTATTTAGAGTCGGCACTCTCTCGCGTCTGTGAAATTAGCCGCGGTCTCGTTGAGCTCTGCTACATTGTGACATTACTGCAAAACACTTTTGTGTTGCCATCTATTAAGGAATGTTGTTTCTTTTTGATTTTATTATTTGTGTCAGCTACGTTCTGCTGGTGGAAAGGTTGATGCCTGGGGACACGAGCAAGTGAAAATGCTGGAATGATCTTTCATTAAAGGCTGCCAGTGGAAGAGGAAATCCGAGATGGAAAGAAACGTTAAAATGTATGGCGTCCACATAAACACACCAAACTGCGTCTTCGTGTGCTGATTTGATTCACGGAGACTTCAAAGACACATGTAGCACAAACCCTGGACAGTATTTTGAGAGCCAAAGTTGAATTGATTTTTATAATCAAACTGTTTTCAAATGACTTGCTGCTGGGGAAATGAGTTACAGTAACCAAATTCAGCTGCGAGTTTCACCTTTACACCTTTCTCCGGCAAATCATCATCACTTATTTATTTTTGGCTAGAACTCAGAGCGGACGTAACGATTCTGGAAGTGACTTTTAATTTGACAGGCCTTCGGTCGCTGCATTAGGGGAAGGCTTGATTAAAAAGAGGAGCACCATATTGTTTGCAGATGGAGGCGCTTCAGGAGGAGTTGTAATTGAATTTCTGCATGGAGATGGCAGGCCAAACTCAGCACCTGTCTGGCACCTACGACCGGACGCGGCACGCTAGCGCTTCAGTGCCATTGGAAAAGACGTTCAGAAATTCCGCTTTGGAATTCTTCTGAAACATTCTCTTTGAATGGAATGATGGGTTGATATGACATGATAGTTGTATCCCAAATGATGCACTGTGCACTTATACACTTAACCATGTTGAGGGCATAAAGAGTCCAGCATTTCCACACTTCGTTTTCTCGGTTAATTAAGTGCATCATCCGGGGTATTTAAAGTGCACTTTTTCTTTTTAGAACTGTCAGTGTGAACACACTACTCGCACTATTTATACTACAAAACGGCATCAGTCCATATGCATTGTCACTTCCTTCCTGGTTTTCATTAAAGGTGCCCAAGAATGCTTTTTCACAAGATGTAATATAAATCTAAGGTGTCTCCTGAATGTGTCTGTGAAGTTTCAGCTCAAAATATCCCATAGATTTTTTTTTATTAATTTTTTTAACTGCCTATTTTGGGGCATCATTAACAATGCACTGATTTACACTCGACGCCGCCCCTTTAAATGCTCACGCTCCCTGCCAAACGAGCTCTCGACTATATTACAGCGCATTTACAAAGTTCACACAGCTAATATAACCCTCAAATGGATCTTTACAAGATGTTCGTCATGCATGCTGTATGCATGCTTCGAATTATGCGAGTAAAGTATTTATTTTGATGTTAATGTTTTATTCTGAGTGAATTTGAGGCTATATGCTCTGTGGCTAACGGCTAATGCTACATTGTTGGAGAGATTTATAAAGAATGAAGTTGTGGTTATGCATTATACAGACTGCAAGTGTTTAAAAATGAAAATAGCGACGACTCTTGTCTCCGTGAATACAGTAAGAAACGATGGTAACTTTAACCACATTTAACAGTACATTAGCAACATGCTAACGAAACATTTAGAAAGACAATTTACAAATATCACTAAAAATATCATGATATCATGGATTATGTCAGTTATTATTGCTCCATCTGCCATTTTTCGCTGTTGTTCTTGCTTGCTTACCTTGTCTGATGCTTCATCTGTGCACAGATCCAGACATTACTGGCTTGTGTAATCCCTTAAACACGGGCTGGCATTATGCAAATATTGGGGCGTACACTCCGACTGTTACGTAACAGTCGGTGTTATGTTGAGATTCGCCTGTTCTTTGGAGGTCGTTTAAACAAATGAGATTTATATAAGAAGGAGGAATCAATGGAGTTTGAGACTCACTGTATGTCTTTTCCATGTACTGAACTCTTGTTATTCAACTATGCCAAGGTAAATTAAATTTTTGAATCTAGGGCACCTTTAAGCCAGCTTGAGCATTTCCGGTCATTCTGTACTCGCTGTACATCAATTCAAAACCATCAATTATTGACATTTTAATGTTGCATTTATATTAATGCAGTTATCACACTTGCCTAATTTGCCAATAAACCAGTTTTATTAATTGCAATAAAGACGAAACTAATGGGAACGTTTGAATAAGAAATGCCGTGTCTGTAATTAGACGCACACACGTTATTTTTAATGTGATGAGCAAAAACATTATTTGTTCATCCTTCTGAGATTGTCCTCATTTGTAAAACCGAACATTTAAACATGTAGGAAATCCAACATTTGATAGAAAACACTTATTTAATAAAAATTAAAAAGACATTCGTTACCATTATAACCATCAGATGGCGGCAGAAGAGCATTTATTTGCACATATAATAGCCATTTCCTGTAATGGTTTTTCACTTAGTTTCGCTTTTGAATAAATATTAAACATTATAAAATCACTAGGTTTAAAAATACATTTAGTCAAGGTGAAGTATGAAGTATTCACAAAATCTCATGGAAAACAAAAACTTTTCTTGGGAATGAATTACACAGAAAGCGAGCGCCGCGCTCTCCATTTATAATCAGAAGCTGTGAAAACTCACATTTTAGTCAATTAATCTAACTAAAGTGTGCAATAAATCTTTAAGTTACAGTGTGCTGATGCTTTTTTCCCCACACAAAAGTGTGAAAACTGATGGTTGAATTGAATTTTGCTGAGGAGGAACACTAAGACATGTCTTTTTTTATGTCATCTGATGTTTGAATAAGTAAATTAATGCTAGACCTGAATATTAAAGTGACTATATTGTGATTATAAACTAAGTATTACACTACTGATGCTGTTAAAGCTACCTCAGGATATTGAAGATACTGACACACCAACAAGTGACATTCCACCAGCTGGCTTATATTACTGCAGAAGTTCTTAAAGGGATAGTTCACCCAAAAATGAAAATTTGATGTTTATCTGCTTACCCCCAGCGCATCCAAGATGTAGGTGACTTTGTTTCTTCAGTAGAACACAAACGATGATTTTTAACTCCAACCGTTGCCGTCTGTCAGTCAAATAATGCTAGTGGATGGGAACTTCTACTATAAGAGTAAATAAAACTTGCATAGACAAGTCCAAATTAAACCCTGCGGCTCGTGACGGCACATTGATGTCCTAAGACAAGAAACAATCGCTTTGTGCTAGAAACCGAACAGTATTTATATCATTTTTTAACTCTAATACACCACTATGTCCAACTGCGTTCAGCACTCGCTTAGTGATGTCTGATCGCGCTCTGACAACGGCAGTGATGTCTCGCGCATATACTTCAATCTTGGATGCGCTGGGGGTAAGCAGATAAACATAAAATTTTCATTTTTGGGTGAACTATCCCTTTAAGAATGTTCCATGCATACGGTCAATTGGGAATCACCTGCTGTCTTTTGACAATTGCTCATGTTGCACAACCTTATCAGCTGTAATACGGCTCAAATATGCATTTGAAAGCAATATTGAATCATAAAATAGGCATGTGGCTACTTAGTCTGGTTTTTCAGTACAAATATCATTCTTAAATCAAGATGCATTTACTTAGGAAGTAAAATGACTTGTCTTGTTTACTGAAAAAAAAAATCAAAATAAAATGAACAAGTGAGGTCAGAAAAACTCACTTTATTTTAATACATCTTTTTCAGAAAAGACTTAATATCTTACGCAGTTTAGCTTCTCAAGTAAACGTATCTTTATTTAAGAATGTTTATGTGAATAAGAAGGTCATTTTTTTGCAGTGATAGCTAGTTTGAGTTTCCCTGTGAAATCCTGGCACGGTGTAATTAGGTCAGTCGTTTAGTGGAATAATGAGGGTTAATTGCGCGGCGTCTGATCTGTGCTCTCCGCCACACATGAGCTGGGTTTCCATACCTCCAGTATAAATGTCCATTCATACGCTTCTTTTCCTGTTTAACGCAGCGCCAGTGATCCGTGCGGAACGCTGTGCGTGTGATATGTTTTTAATAAAACACACTTGACGTGTCCAGCCGAATTCCCCTCCAAAAGTAGCATCTAAAACAACAAATCTCCAGTAATCTCCTCCAGTGTTCCCGCTTCCGACGAGCATATGGCGTGTAGATTGGGTTTTGATGCGACGTGCTTATTTTGTTTTGCGTGCGTGTTCGGGTGGAAAAACATGGCGCGGCTAAAATTAGCCGAAGAGAGGGCTGGAGTGAATAAACAAGCCAATCCATTAGCGTGGACGGGTTATTGGCTTATTTCGCCTCTTCTAAGGGCGGCCCATTAAAAGTGGTAATGTGTGCCCGCAGCTCTGCCCGAGGGACTCGGAGGAGGCCAGGGAGGAATATTTCACATGCATCAGGCGCCTGAATTAAATAGACCAATGTTCCCTAAAAAGACTGAAGTACATCTCTTTCTGATGTGCGTCTCGGGCAAAAAAATTCATTGATCTTGGAATGTCCCTTGGCAATTATAAAATATTAAATCCAAGTCACACTTTTTGGCTCAGCTTAATTCCTCCTCTCTCTCTCCATCTCTCGCTCGCTCTCCCGCTGTTCATTGCTTCCTCCATTTGATCAGTTTTAAAAAGTTTGCAATGTTTTCTAATGGAAAGAATCCCAGTAGTGCTGCATAAATTGTTCAGTTCAGATCCCGATTAATACGTACTTGAGTGTTTTATCGGTTTTGGCAGCAGATGTCACGAAAGGTTTTGTTTGAGGTGCTAAATATTACTGTCGTGAGGCCATTAACCTCACGTCGGCGTCTTCCCGTGTCCTCTGAGACAACGGAGCCGTCCGTGGCTAATTGGCCAAATAATTAAATTTAACCGTGATCTTAATAAATATATTCAGCCAGCTGTTTGACGGGCCACACAGTTCATTAGAGCTGGTGTGTGTTTGTGATTCGGGTAATTAAGATTTAGAATCGATCATTGAATGCATAATGCAGGAGTCAGTAATCCGTGCCTTTCCTCGTATCCGCCTGCTAAGAGCCGTTTACCTCTCGGCCTGCTGAGGGATTTTATTTAGAGAGCCTAATTAACTCTCAGATTTCACAATGTTTTCTTTTTCCTCGCTGCCTCTTTTTTTTTTTTTTTTTTTTGGCTAAACAATACGTCATTTTGACTCAAGCAATGTGGCGTTTACTAACTTGGGTTGTGCATTCAAAGGTTTTGTAAATACATTTACAGTGTAATTAATATGCATGTTAACATGTTAAACATGTTTGGCTTGTTCGGGAATGCTGTTGTAAATCTACAAATGAATGAATTCAAATAAGCATGTCAGATTGCTTGTTTTTGTTTCTTTATGTGTGTGTGTGTGTGAGACTGAAACCTGCAGATGGTAATTATAAAGCACGCTACGCCATCAAACCAGCATTCAAACGCTCTTATTTTCTGCACCAGGCCAAATCACAGCCGCTCGCGCCGAAGTTCTCCTTTCTACATCTGTCATATTGCTGTCTGAAGAATCCAGACATGTATTTTTTAACAATCCATAAATTATGTATTCTGAGCCGTAATGAACACAGTTGAGTGATGCTCTCTGTGATCTCGCTCTGAAGAGGATCTGATATTTCCCTCGCTGTGGTTTCGGAGCGTCAGACTGTTCATTACGTGTTCAGGTCGCTGTGATGGAGGGACTGCGTGTGTGAATGTGTGCAAATATGCACTGATACTGTTAAGAAGGTAATTATTTTCATGTAATGGGCAATATTATTAATCTATACTATTTTGTATAGTTAAACTCACTATAAACTAAAAACTATTTAAAGGGGACCTATTATGCCCCTTTTAACAAGATGTAATATTGTAAGTCCCCAGAATGTGTCTGTGAAGTTTCAGCTCAAAATACCCCACAGATCATTTATTATAGCTTGTCAAATTTGCCTCTATTTGGGTGTGAGCAAAAACACGCTGTTTTTGTGTGTGTCCCTTTAAATGCAAATGAGCTGCCTGCTTTCCAGAAGAAGGCGGAGCTTTAACAGCAACAACAACAACAAAGCTGGAGAATCTCACGCAGCCAAAATGACGACGGTGTTCAGCCTTACATTGTTCAAACCGGAGTCGACACTGATGGAGAGACTCAGGAAGAAGTTACAACTTTTAGACGTTTCTGAATGGTTAGTGGATAAATTGATGTAGTTGCTGCGGAGTTGATTCATCTCATCCACTAGCATGTGCCGTCATGTTCATCTTTCGTGCAAATCCAGCGTTCGTTTGGCGTAAAATGACTACAACAACAATTCTTCCTCTTCTCTAAAGCAGCCCAACATGGCCCCGCCCCCTTTGTTGCGCGTTCTCGGGGGCGGGGTTTATGTAAATGTTGGGGTTAGTGATGTCACAGCTCATTGTAATCCCTATCAGCCGTTTGTTGTAGTCCTTAAAACGTGATTTCTGTCCAAGAAAATATCTCCCTTTGCATTGAACGTTGAGCATCGTAACGTTGCAGATGTTGTTTATGCTCAAACAGCAACATTACACACTAACTAAATTTAAAAAAGTGAAATCATAATTCAATATAGATTCAAATTGAAAAATTTGAAATCATTAAAACAATGTAGATGCCTCAGCATTTAAACTGTGTTAGGAAAGTAGTTATACAACAACAACAAAGACACTTCACTTTTAACACACAATGTGAAAATTAGTGTTTTGGCTTCTGGAAAACACAATGCATTTCAGTAGTAAGTTATAAATCTTAAAATGCTTTTGTTTCTATGCATAGTGCTTTTAAAGGTTTAAATCTTTGCATTAATTTATGCTGTGCCTTTAAGTTTTACCCCAATAGCTGGAAACAAGCATCCACAATTAAATATCTGCACTGTAAACCCAAATAAGTTGGGCTAACTCAAAAAAAATTGAGGTTATAAGTTACATGTTCCCAATTTTAAGTAAGCAGAACTATCAAGTTTTGAGTTTGTAGTACTCATGCATGTTAATTGCTCCTAACTTGAAGTACTGAGTTTGCTAACTCAATTTTTTTAAGTTTAGAAACTCAAAGTTTAAGTTAGATTTTTGTTGTTCTTAACTTGAAATATTTGAGTACACTAATTTATACATTTAACTTAAAATGAAAAGAAATGAGTTCAAAACAATGAAACAGTTCAGGTTACTTGAAATATATATCAGTTCTGTGAACTCAAAAGAAAAAGAAAGTTCTAAACACTCATAACAGTTAATTCAACTGAACTAATTTGTTTAATTTAAGTTTATCCTACTCAAACCAATGAAGTATTTTGAGCATTAGGGTTTTACAATGTAGTGCATAAATAAACTATTTGGTAACAATATTTTGCAATCCTAGTAAATAGTCTACATGGCATCATATGTTCATAATTACACGGCATTGATAGTGTTTGAACACACCTTCATGATTGACATGTCTCTTATGGGTGGTCTGAGCACAAAAAGCTACATTGGCTTGTGTTACTCTGTATATCCGATCCGATTTATTGCTTTTCTCTCTGGGCACACAATCACGTTTCATTTCTGCACTTTGGTTTTATTGCAGCAAAATCTGAGAGTTTAATGTGTCTAAACTCTTTTCTATTGTATTCACATATTCATGTATTAGTTCTTCTTCAGTGTGTGTGTTTGTGTTGCGAAGATGTTTGGATATCAGATGACGCTCTAGGTGTTTTCCCACAATGCTGCCGGGCTTCCCCCGCCCAACATCCCGCCTCAGGTACAGGAAGACTTCAGCACTTCCTCCTGCAAACTTGTGCAATTATCACTGCAAGAGTGTAGATTTAAACCGAGTCAATATGTAGATAAGATTTGCACATACATACAAAGGAAGTTGGATTTGGTGTGTAAAGAGATGCAGGTATGAGGCGTCGCCGCCGGCCTTCTGTGATCTAACTGATGAAACAGGCTTAGTTTTCAGCTTAATAGCTATTTTGGTGCCAAATTGTTGCCTAACACTGTGAGTTTGATGTGTACATCTACTAATATGATAGTGTTTTGAATCATGGTTTTGCAATCTAAAATTATTTAGATGTTCCAGTCCAATGCACGAACTTCCCATGCAAGCGATGAAGACTCACATGACTCACGCCAGGACTTCAAACGTCACGCAACACTTTGATTTCCACATGCACTGCCACAAAAAGATGACTAATATTTTAGTTGCATAGATAGGCACTACCAGTCAAAAGATTGGAATAATTATGATTTTTAAAATGTATTTGAAAGGAGTCTCTTCTGCTCACCAAAGCTGCATTTATTCAATTAAAAATAGAGTAAAAACAGTGAAATATTATTACAATTTAAAATAGCTGTTTTCTATGTCTATATAATGTAAAATGTAATTTATTTCTGTGATCAAAGCTGAATTTTCAGCATCATTACTCCAGTCTTCAGTGTCACATGATCCTTCAGAAATTATACTAATATGATGATTTGCTGCTTCATATTTTGTGGAAACCATGATGATTTTTTTAAAAGATTTTTTGGTGAATAGAAAAGAACGTTTATTTGAAATAGAAATCTTTTTTTTTTATCATTATAAGTGTTTTTACTGTCACTTTAGATCAATTTCATGCGTCCTTGCTGAATAAAAGTATTAATTTCTTCTTTTTTTGTTCATTTTAGTTAATTACCCCAAACTTTTTAATGGTAGTGTATCACAGTTTACACAAAAATATGAAGCAGCACAACTATTTTCAACATTGACAATAATAATGCATGTTTCTCGAGCAGCAAATCATCATATTAGAATGATTTCTGAAGGATTATGTGACACTGAAGACTGGAGTAATGATGCTGAAAATTCAGCTTTGATCACAGGAATAAATTACATTCTACTATATTTTCACATAGAAAACAGCTATTTTAAATTGTAAAAATATTTCAAAATTTTACTGTATTTTGATCAAATAAATGCAGCCTTGGTGAACATAAGAAAAATCACAATTATTCCAAACTTTTGACCACACGTGTTTAAAATGTGTCTTTTTGTGACTAAATGGGGTTAATTTCTATTCAGTCATTCTGTTAAATGAATAAATGTTTGGTGTGCAGCAAACTGACTCACTTTAACACTTTAAGCATTGCATTATAACATTTGACCTGCATGCAACACGGCACCGGCGGCTGTAGCGTGAAGCTTCGCTCTATAGAGTTCAATGCATTGGGAAACATTGATGTGAGTCGTATGAAAGGGCCTTAAGAGTCTTTGTTCTTTTCTGGGACACAATCATATTAAACATCACTCTTATTGCATCAACAAAACTTTGAGAAGTTGACGACCTGAAGAATCCAGACTTCTGTCCCAGTAGGTACACAAACGTTGAACGTCTTCCACACCTCGTGGAGGGAGGGCAAACGGTTTGGCTCTTCTGAAGCTTTTTAAAATGTTCATGAGCTCTCCGTGGTGTGTGTGCATACTTTATTCATTTGGAGTGAGACGTTTTGAGTCTTTCCCGAGCTTTAGGAGACACATCTGACAGCTCCGGGTGGATCGTTGTCTTGATGTAGAGGCCTTGGTCGCCACATCAGCGTTAAAAGAAAGTTTTGATTCTCCGCGAACAGGCTCTGGGTCCCCCGCGTTCACCTTCAAAAATAACTCTTCCGCGCAGCGCTTTTCCGTAACGACCCTATTAGAGAATGTTTTCCTTCTGTCAGGTCACCCTTGTTGCAGGTTCTTAGGTTAAAATGTTTTTCTGCCAAGTGTTGTAGTTCAGTTTCACAAAGACATCAAAAAGTGTTTGGAAGTGGCGTTTGGGAACCTCCTGCAACGCGTCGCTCTTTTAACTCTCCACAAAGGCTTTCGTTGTTATCTTTAGCTCCTCCTTCAATTTGGCAGGCGACGATTAAATTTTAAAACAGCTGTAGAAATGACTCCCCACCACGGCGTTTAAAATGTGAGGACGGCAAAACCAACAAGGCCTCATTAGCGGGATCTTCTGAGGACCATCGTTTAGACTTGATACTCATTATTTCGAACTCTAATTGGGTTCGTTTTATATGTGAAACGCTTTCAATTTTTAATGTGGCACTTTTTAAAGTTCCACAACTGCCAAAGACGCTCGTTGAAACGAATCGGCTGAAGTCTTGTTTTAATGGGCTGTGAGTTTTTCTACGTTGAGTCAGAGGAGTTGCCACGATTGGCTCACATGTGTTTGGGTCGCGTTCCCCTGTTTATCTTCACGCAACTCCGTCGGCCGAGCGGTTCTGCTCAAAAGAGTTTGTTTCTAGACAACTGCTCTGTTTATAGGAATAAATAGTCGTCGTGCATCGCATTACAGCCGGTTCTGAGAGGAACTTTCTGATCTCCCCCCGAACGAACTTCCAGTTAATTATAGTTCCTGCTCAATTTCACTGTGTTCCCCTGAAAACTTGTGTTTTCTAGAAAAATAATGACTGCTAATTAGCCCTTTTGTTCAGCGTCGTCTAGCTAGTTTGTTGCTCTCAGGCTCTGAAAACCAAGGGACAGGGAAGTTTCCCAGCAAGGAAAGTTTGTTTGCCAGGGAAGTTTCCGGGCGTTTAGCTCGATGACCCCTTCGGAGATGTGCTTCGGGAAACGCTTTCATCTCGAGCCGTAACCTGTGGACGCTCCGACTTAAGGCGATCGCAATTGCAGCTTTGTCTACTAATTAGAAAATTCCTGACCTCCAGCGAGATGTTTTAATTATGTGTTGTGTCAACGAGTTTGCCGATTTAATCCACACTCTCGAGTGGGTGTGCAGACGAACCGGCCCGTCTCTCGCTCTCTCTCTCTCTCTTTCTCTTCCTGTCCGTCGCACATGACCTCGTGGCCGTTCTTCATCGCCATGTTTGTTTTCACATGCTTAAGTAGCCAAACAAGATGCTCGCGAGGAGCCGTTTATGTGGGTGTGAAGCGAAACAATGCGACAGGGCTGCTCGCATGGAGAGCTCGGTGTCTGTGAGTCAGTGCCGCGCGAGGCAGGAAAGGGTTAAGGAGCGAGTGAGAGGGGATGCTGAGAGCGCGGCTGCTGCAGAACATAGCCGTGTTCGTGCGAAGGCAAGTCATTTCCCGAAACACTGCAGACACTGCGCCTCAGGCGCTCTGAAACCTTTGGAGACCAAAATGGCTTGCAGGAGTTAGAAGTAATAAGGTGTTTTTTTTTTTTTTTTTGCCTTCTTTCTCCTTGACTGAAATTCTGCAGTTGCTATGCATCGCCATGGCCGTGTTTTTCCTTGTGTTTTATGTCAGGCATTAAGATGCTTACCGGCCCGCCATTTTTGAGATTTGTTGCTCTTTAGTTGGGCAGCGAATTGCAGTTGTTTGTTTTGAATGTAATTCTGCCATTTTTCATCAAGATCAGAGCACGACTCTCTCTCTCTCTCCGTGTTTCTCTTTTCCAGTATTTACGCTACATAAAATCTAATACAGCAACAGATATGAGGTGACTTGCTCTATGATATTATAGCTTTTTTTCCCCTTATTGTTTAATGAAATGCACATTCAGCCTGTTTTGGACCATGAGGGAAATACCCTATCAGTGTTTTGTACCATAGTATTACTTGGGCTTATTTTATGCTATTTTAAATGGTCCTGAGGTGTGAAAAAATAACTTTAAAGTATAAATATTAGGGGTGTAATGGTACACAAACATGACGGTTCAGTACGTACCTCGGTACGGTTCGGTACGGGTTCAATACAGCAATACAACTAAACATAAAATTACGTCTTTTTTTTCTTCTTTTTTTATTAAACAGTGATTTATGGAACAAATTGTGTCTCTGCCTTAAAATAAATTCAATTATAATTAACATTTTTTTATAATAAAAGAATCTCTCTCAGCTAATCCTGTAAACTATATACAGGAAATGCTTTCTTGCACATTTCTATAATATTAAAAATCACAATTAACAACAGAGCCCAAACTTAAATTAAGTTGCTGTTTATTTTTAGATATAATAAACACTAAAAAAAAAAAGAAAAAAATAAGTAAATTGCACATTAATCTAATTATAAAATTACTTCTTCAATACATTTTTGAAATATAATCATTTACACAGTTACTGTCATAACTTGTTTTCATGATAAATTTATTTAAACGTACATTAAATAAGACATTACTAACAGGTAAAGTAAATATAATGAATATATATAAGCTAATATAGTGCATATATTTAGTGAAATGCTCCCTCTAGAGTTCATTTCTCTAGTGAACTAACATGCTGTGGACACTAAATGACTTGCCTGAGGTAAATGTAATGCTACGTGAGATATTATTCTCAATCTTTCTGTGGTTGAAGAGATTACATGCATATCTAGGCTGCGTTCCAGTTCGGTTTTTAAATGCCCTTCCCTCGCTAACTTAACTCGGTCTCGTTGACTCGGATGTACGTCATTGCTTACGTTGCACGAGTGCCCACTTCTGGCGGAACCTTTGTATGGGCTGAACTGGAACGTCCTAAGCCCTTGATCACTTGGAATCCGCAATGGATCTGATTTATTATTTATTTTTTCCCCTTACAAAATTGTTTAATACAGCATTCTATATGTATATATGTGTGTTTTAAATGTTTAAAAAATAATTAATATATCATAGAGTTGTTTGTGGTGGGGTAAATTAAACGCGATATGCGGTGATGTCACAATCGTGTTGCATTGTGGGTTATGGAGCTGCCTGAAGTGTACATATGAAGTAGACTCGCTCCCTCGGTCAAAATCGAGGGAGCGAGGGTCTGTCCATATAAACTTCCCTCGTCCACTTCACGAAGTGGAACGCACTTCAAAATGGCGGCAGGGATTCCCCCGAGGGGAAGTGTTTAGGGAAGTTCGCGAGTGCGTGTCTAAAACCGAACTGGAACGCAGCCCTAGATGGTCTGTTCTTCTTCTTCTATGCTTTTTCCTGTTGTGGCGGTTAGCAAACAGTGTTGCATTACAATGCACGCCCCCTTCTGGATTGGAGTGTGGATCGCCTGTGACTGATTGTGTTTGTCATCTGACTGCATGAACCGAACCGTGACGTCCGTAACATACAGTTCGGGACGAATACATGTACTGTTCCACCCCTAATAAATTTATAGTCTCTCAATTACTACGAGCTCATAAAAGCTGCATTCATTATAAACTTATTTTAAATTATATATACATTTTTTATTTAATAAAAACACTCTTTTTCATATATATATATTCCACCATAGTACTGTTTTCCAAGCAAGTGAAGGACCCTAATTTTCATTGCATTTAGTGAAATGCTCCCTCTAGAGTTCATTTCTCTAGTGAACTAACATGCTGTGGACACTAAATGACTTGCCTGAGGTAAATGTAATGCTACGTGAGATATTATTCTCAAGCTTTCCGTGGTTGAAACACCAGTTGAGAGATTACATGCATATCTAGATTGTTTGTTCTTCTTCTTCTGCGCTTTTTCCTGTTGTGGCGGTTCGCAAACAGTGTTGCATTACCATGCACACCCCCTTTTGGATTGGAGTGTGGATCGCCTGTGACTGACTGTACGCACTGAACCATAACGTCCATACCGTATGGTTCGGGATGAATACATGTACCCTTACACCCCTAATAAATATAGTCTCTCAATTAATCAAGTTCAAGTTCACGTTTATTTATAAAGCACATTCAAAAACAACGTGTGTTGTACCAAAGTGCTGTACAATATTACACATGATATATAAGATAATAAAACTAATACATAAGATAACATATAAAAACATGCAGGGTAGACTATAAACCACTCAAAATGCCTTATATAATTTAGACAACACCATAAGCTAAAGAAAATAAATGAGTCTTTAAGCTAGATTTAAAAGTGTCCAAAGTGGGTGAAGACCTCACGTTCACTGGAACGTGAGTTCAGTGAACGTGAGTTAATACGAGTTCAATGTGGTTAATACGAGTTCATAAAAGCTGCATTCATTAGAAATTTATTTTAAATAATATTTATATATTTTTAATTTAATAAAAACACTCTTTTTCATATATATATTCTATGATCTGATATTTTACCTTGATACCACCATAGTACTATTTTCCAAGTGAGTGAAGGACCCTAATTAGCATTTTCCACATTCACTATGTTACTAGCCTCACCAGAGACCAAATCAATAACATAAATCTACGTTAAGTATTTTAAAAACCAGTATTTATCAGAGTACCTCAGTATTACGTAGGCATAATTCGTGCTATTTTAATTCTTTTTCCCTCCATTAGTTCATTTTGAAAGGTCCTGTAATGTGACAAATTAAGTATAAATTTAAGTATAAATATATAGTCTCAGTTAAAGGGGCTCTGTAGAATTCAGAATTCAGAAACCGTTGTTATTAGCGACACTGGTGGCCATTTAAGTGAACTGCAGCCAGCATCTTATTGCTCGCACTTGTTCACACGAGACTGAGTTCAAGAGACTGAACGTGATTCATTGCTCCATTATACTCAAGGCGAAATTCTTTTTAATTTTTTGCTTAGAAGTTAAAAAAAAACCTTTGCAGAGATATACTTTTAACAATCATCCCGAAGACATCCACGTTGTTGAGAGCGATGTTTAGATAAATATGTAAATATGTGCTGCACGCTTTCCTCTCAATAACAACATAATCACAAAAATGAGAAAACAGCAGTTCAGAAAGCATCTGATCAGAGTGATGTGGATTTATTCGCAAAAGTTCTGCGATTCACCGGCATCATGCCGACAGATGAGGTATTTAAAATTACACTATAATGATAGTAAGACTATAGACTATAGACTATATAAATCTGACTATATATGTGAGACTATAGTTTGAATGAATCCCTTTTCTTTGCATGACGCATTGACATTAAAGTACAGAATGGATTTTATTCTGAACATTGTATAAGCATTCGTTTAAGCAAACGCCACTTCCTTTGGATTTTCCCACCAAAAACTTCCTTCACATAAAAATTAGTCTACAGGCTTTCATAGACAAGTCAGGGAAGGTCTTGTTTTTTAAGTTTTGTTACAGGCTGTTCACACATCGGCAATAAAAAAAGCACGCACACACATATATTCCACCAAAGTACTATTTTCTAAGCAATTGAAGGATCCCAATTAGTATTTTCATAGTTTACTGCATTGACTATTGTCTGAGCTTCACCAAAGCAAACTGAATATTATAAAGGTGTGTGTAAGAACAGCTCTCTCAAGCTTCTCTGACCCTTTGATTAGCAGAAAGCCGAAAAACAAAGCCGTCTTCATCCTTTTCTCCTGCCTTTGTTACTCTTGGCTGCCGTGGCGCGGTTCAAAGCGAGGGCTCCACGTATAATCCGCACAATATACATCTGTGAATTATTATTGTAATTCTTTATACGTTTATTGGAGCTGAATAAACTCCACATCAAATACATCACTCGGGCGATGTCGAAAACGCCTCGGGCTAATCACTCAACATCTGCTAACTCTTTCAAAATGTCCTCATCGGCCTTTTCTCCTGGCGAAGGAGGAGGAGGAGAGGAAAAGTGAGAGGGAATTTCTGGTCTTAATTAATGGCCGATGCCGGTGTGGAGCGCGAGACGGTTCGGGCCCCGCGGCGAGGCTGGTGTGGGCGCTCTGAGCGTGGGGAGAGGGGAGGCGGGTGAGCCGGGGTCGCTCTAATGCAACATGGAGGTAGACATGTGGGAAAGCTTTGGCTGTTGGCTCGGCCTCAGTCGCTCTGACATGATGGGAGGGCTTCTCACACACTCCTGATGACAATGAGAACGAGAGAGTGCTGAAGTCATAATGGAAAAGCAGAAGTCATCCTGTCTGAAGTCATTCTCGGGCCCTGAATGACGGTGAACATTAGTGTTGTGCCGTTAGTGCTGCTCGTGATTGTCTGGTTTATCCCCGTTATGAAAGTTCCTCACGATCACTTTTTGGTTGAATACATGCCTGGGTCACTTTTCAGCCCAAAACGAGTAAGAAATATTTTGCATAAAAACACAAAGACTATTTAGCTTTTCTATTCTATTTATTTATTATTTTTTACTTTTTAATTTTTATTTTCATATTACTGAGAAAAGTAGTAATGAGAATTTGTGAAAAAAATATGCGCAATTGTGCGCTTTGGGTTCTTACGGAAGAGGATTAGGGCCAAGCAATAATAAAAAATAAAGCCATCTCGAGATTAAAGTTGTTAAATTTCGAGAAAAAACTCGTTAAATTTCGAGAAAAAAGTCGAGATAAAATGTTGAGAATAAAGTCATTAAATTATGAGAAAAAAGTCGTTAAATTGTGAGAACAAATTCATTAAATTACGAATTTGTTCTCATAATTTATCGACTTTTTTCTCGTAATTTAATGACTTTATTCTCATAATTTAATGAGTTTATTCTCAACATTTTATCTCGACTTTTTTCTCGAAATTTAACGTCATTTTTCTTATAATTTGACGAATTTGTTCTCGTAATTAACAACTTTTTTCTCGTAATGTAACAACATTTTTCTCATAATTTAACAATTTTTTTCTTGTAATTTAACGACTTTTTTCTCGTAATTTAATTACTTTATTCTCAACATTTTATCTCGACTTTTTTCTCGAAATTTAACGAGTTTTTTCTCATAATTTAATGAGTTTGTTCTCAACATTTTATTTCGACTTTTTTCTCGAAATTTAACGAGTTTTTTCTCGAAATTTAACAACTTTAATCTTGAGATGGTTTTATTTTTTTTTATTATTGCTTGGCCCTAATCCTCTTCCGTAGGTTCTAGAAAAGCGTGTTATAAATAAAAGGTATTATTATTATTATTATTATTATTATTATTGCCATGAAAATAATATCACATATACTACACATATACAAAATATCCATTTTTTCTTTTTTCCCATTTTGTTGTTTTAATTTTGGCCTAAACTATTTCTTGATATTTTGTGAAATTTGTGAAATTGTACATAATATATATATATATATATCCTCTTTTTCCTTTTTTCCTATTTTGTTGTTTTGATTTTGGCCTGAAATTTTTCTTGATATATATATATATATATATATATATATATATATATATATATATATATATATATATATATATATATATATATATATATATATATATATATACACACATGTGTATATATATATATATATACACAGACAAAACTAAAATTATTCAGACATTTTTGGTATATTTTTACTAGTGGGTGCAGGACACTATAGTTAATTTATGTAAGTGAGGATGCCAAAATAAAGTAAACTGTGACATATTATATACCATTTTTTTAAACTATAGTGAATAAACTGTATTAATGAATGAAATACTCAAGGTGTATGAATACATTTTGGTTTGACTGTATATATATCAGCTTTATATCAGCCATCATCCACCGTGTTCTCCAGACATCAGCATTAGTCACTGACACTCGTATCAATCGATCACACATAAACCGTTCATTGTCCTACTGTCAGATTTCATCAGTTTGTTCTTCAGTCTGTAACGGCGCTTCCATCTGCGTTTCTCTCTGATTCCATCTTTCGCTTCATATTTAGCTGCTTTCTCTTGGTGTGTTTGCTGAGATAGCAGTATTGGTAATGTGTGTGTGTGTTTCTGGCAAAGTGGACCATTAACCTGTAGCCCTGAGGTGAAACCGCAGCCAAGTCCAATATTGGCTCCAGCATCAAGGGCTCCTGCTTCACGCCACTCAAAAACGCTCAGAAAGACGCTGATCAGCAGAAAGCAGCTGAAGATGGACTGGATGCAAATTCAACCGGCTACCTTCAGCCTTCTGCCAACGTCAGACAGTCAGAGAGTCTGAGATGGGTTGGGTGTAAAACATGCATTATTAACCTAAAGTGAATGTAGAGCAGGAGCTAATCTGGCCCTGTTCATGAGCTCTGATTCTTTAACACAAGATGAACTCGTTACAGTCTGTGATTGGTTCACAAATAATGTACCAACCCGTTATCGGCTGGGTTTGATCTCGGGTCTAGAATCGATATTCTCTGAAAACTGTGGGGAAAAATGGAAACATAAAAGGTTCACAATCAGAACTGAGACTGCCGAATGTTTGTTGTCAGATGTCCAACAGGAGCTGCGTACGGACAGAAGGTCAAAAGTTCACAGACGGACGGATGAGGATCACAACAGACAAAACCCTGAACTCTTTCCAGCCTTTTGAATTTTTAATTTACTTGTTTAGAAATAAATTCTCAAGATGTGTTATTATGATTATTATAAGATATTGAGTTCCTTTAAACAGTTTTAAATATTAAAAATATTAAAATATTAAATATTAAAAATGAAAAATATCCATCCATGCTTCTATTCATCCATTTATCCATCCATCCATCCATCCATCCATCATCCATCCTTCTATTCATCCATCCATCCATCCATCCATTGTCTATTCATGCATCCATCCTTCCATCCATCTATTCATCCAACCATCCATCCATTCTTCTATTCATCCATCCATCCATCCGTCCTTCTATTCATCCATCCATCCATCCATCCATCCATCCATCCATCGTCTATTCATGCATCCATCCTTCCATCCATCTATTCATCCAACCATCCATCCATCCATCCATCCATTCTTCTATTCATCCATCCATCCATCCATCCATCATCCATCGTCTATTCATGCATCCATCCTTCCATCCATCTATTCATCCAACCATCCATCATCCATCCATCCATCATCCATCCATTCTTCTATTCATCCATCCATCCATCCATCCGTCCTTCTATTCATCCATCCATCATCTATCCATCCATCCATCCATCCATCCATCCATCTATTCATCCAACCATCCATCATCCATCCATCCATCCATCCATCCATCATCCATCCATTCTTCTATTCATCCATCCATCCATCCATCCATCCTTCTATTCATCTATCCATCCATTATCATCCATCATCCATCCATCCATTATCCATCCATCCATCCATCCATCCATATATTCATCCTTTTATTCATCTATCCATCCATTTTCCATCCATCCATCCATATTCATCCATCCATATGTTCATCCATCCATTCATCATCCATCCATCATCCATCCTTCTATTCATCCATCCTTCTATTCATCCATCTATCTATCTATCTATCTATCTATCATCATCTATCCATCCATCCAACCATCCATCATCCATCCATTCTTCTATTCATCCATCCATCCATCCATCCATCCATCATCCATCGTCTATTCATGCATCCATCCTTCCATCCATCTATTCATCCAACCATCCATCATCCATCCATCCATCATCCATCCATTCTTCTATTCATCCATCCATCCATCCATCCATCCATTCTTCTATTCATCCATCCATCCATCCATCATCCATCCTTCTATTCATCCATCTATCTATCTATCTATCTATCTATCTATCTATCTATCTATCTATCTATCTATCTATCCATCATCTATCCATCCATCCATCCTTCTATTCATCTATCCATCAATTATCCATCCATCCATCCATCCATTATCCATCCATCCATCCATCCATCCATCATTCTATTCATTCATCTATCTATCTATCTATCTATCTATCTATCTATCTATCTATCTATCTATCCATCTATCCATCATCTATCTATCTATCCATCCATCTATTCATCCATCCATCCCTCCTTCTATTCATCTATCCATCCATCATCCATCCATCCATCATCCATCCATTCTTCTATTCATCCATCCATCCATCCATCCATCCATCCATTCTTCTATTCATCCATCCATCCATCCATCCTTCTATTCATCCATCTATCTATCTATCTATCTATCTATCTATCTATCTATCTATCTATCCATCATCTATCCATCCATCCATCCTTCTATTCATCTATCCATCAATTATCCATCCATCCATCCATTATCCATCCATCCATCCATCCATCCATCCATCAATCATTCTATTCATTCATCTATCTATCTATCTATCTATCTATCTATCTATCTATCTATCTATCTATCTATCTATCTATCTATCTATCTATCTATCTATCCATCATCTATCTATCTATCCATCCATCTATTCATCCATCCATCCCTCCTTCTATTCATCTATCCATCCATTATCCATCCATCATCCATCCATCCAGATGTCATATTGAGTCTCTCAACAGAGTTTAATTTAATTAAATCTAATACTTTTTTACATTTTATTTTATTTTTTATTTTATTGATCAGATGAGATGTTATAAGCCATCATATTTGATTCATTATTATTATATTTTATTAATTCTTATTTAATTTTATCATATGAATCATGGAATTTTACAATTCCACTTTGTTTCCTTCTTTCTTAGATGAGTTTTTAAAAAAAAGATTTTAAGTTCATATTGCGAAACTGAATGTCATGAAAATCATTTGGTTCCAGATATTTTTAAATGTAACCAGATCTTCATTCCAACCAATTTAGATCATCATGAGCCAGATTCAGTCAGATTCAGACTGCACCGCAGCAGTGTAAACGAATCAGTTTCTGCCTAAATGAGGTCAGATTCCCTCATTACTGGTCACTGTCACCTCACATGTTCCCGTGCTCTGATGGTGTGAACACACGTATGTGTGCGTGTGATTGTGTGTGTTCGTGCCGCTGGCAGATTGTCATCAGCAGTGTGTTGGTGAGAAGGCTGGCAGGCGCGTCTTGTTACTCTCGCCGTCTTCAGGCTCGTCTCTCTCTCTGCTCAAAACACGTGCGTGCAGTCAGAAATTGTCTGAAAAGATGTATGGAGGTATCCGTGTGCTAGCTGTCGGATGGATATGTCATATGACATTACGCCCGCGAGGGGCTCGGTGCTGATAAAATGACAGATGCTGTTTTTTGCCTCACGGATTTTTGCCTTCCCACAATCTTTTCTTCTCCGCTTCCTTCAGCTCCACGTTGACCTTCGCCAAATTCACCACTGATTCGACAATCCCGAAATGTAAATTAGCAGTAATTCGAAGTGTTTTGCTCCCTGGAGAATGACTCTGAATCAGCTGAGTGTGTGTGCTTGTGTTTATGTACTCGTTAACGTGAGGTTACGAGATGCACGAATCTCCATGGAAACAGACATCAACAGGGCTGTGTTTGGGTTATTGGCGTTGGCTGTAGGACTCGTACAGTGGGAGGAAAGATGTGAGCGCCGGTGGAGGACTGACCTTTCTGCCTGCGTTTGGATCACTTACTCTGCCTCCGTGTGTCCCTGCAGGCGCTGGAGCCAATCTGTGATCCTGAGGCCAAACGCACAGAGACTGGAGTGCGTCTTGTAGAAAAGACTCATACTGCAAACTTTCAGAAGCGACAACTGCATTTCAAAGCACAAGCGAATCCTGTAAATAATCGTTCTGCATGTGTGCGTCTTAATATTCAGTAATATTATCAATTTGACTGAACTGACAGAACTTGAACTGAATAATGACACTATTATCCTCTGTAGAGCTGCTTTACAGCTGACATTTTTATTCATTTCATATTTGATGACCTTTGCAACTCTGACAGTTACTGAACTGAATTGAATCAACACTGAACTGAATTAAGCTGAATAATGATGTTATTGTCTTCTGTAGAGCTGCTTTTCAGTTGAACTGAGTTTGCTTCATAACTAATGAACTCTGCAACATCGACACTGTTATTGAACTGAATTGAATCAACATTAAACTGACTTCAGTTGAATAAATTTGTTTCATTATTGATGAACTGCAACATCGACACTGTTATTGAACTAAATTGAATCAACATTGAACTGACCTCAGTTGAATAAATTTGTATCATAATTGATGAACTGCAACATTGACACTGTTATTAAAATTAATTGAATCAACATTGAAGTGACTTGAATTGAATAAATTAGTTTAATCATTAATGAAATGCAACAACGACACTGTTATTGAACTGAATTGAATCAACACTGAACTGACTTGAATAGAATAAATTTGTTTCATAATTGATGAAATGCAACATCAACAGTTATTGAACTGAATTAAATCAACATTAAACTGACTTAAGTTGAATAAATTCATTTCATAATTGATGAACTGCAACATCGACACTGTTATTGAACTGAATTGAATCAACTCTGAACTGACTTGAATAGAATTAGTTTCATAGTCAATGAAATGCAACATTAACATTGTTATTGAACTGAATTGAGTTGAATAAATTTTTCATAATTGATGAAATGCAACATCAACACTGTTATTGAACTGAACAGAATCAACATTGAACTACTTGATTTGAATAAAGACATTGTCATCTATATATCTGTTTATAGTTGAATTAAGCTTGTTTCATAATTGAATAGTGAACTTTGCACTATTATTGAACTAAACTGAATCAACATGACTGAATTGAGCTGAATAATGACACTATTGTCTTTTGTAGAGTTGAAGTTCTGTAGTTGAATTAAATTTGCTTCATAACTAAAGAACTTTCCAACATTCACAGTTATTGAACTGAATTGAATAAACATTGATCTGACTTCAGTTGATTAAATTTGTTTCATAATTGATGAACTGCAACATCAACACTGTTATTGAACTGAACTGAATCAACATTGAACTACTTGATTTGAATAAAGACACTATTGTCATCTATAGATCTGTTTATAGTTGAATTAAGCTTGTTTCATAATTGAATAGTGAACTTTGCACTATTATTTAACTAAACTGAATCAACACGACTGAATTGAGCTGAATTGTCTACTATTTGTATGTCTTTTGTAGAGTTGAAGTTTTGTAGTTGAATAAATTTCTTTCATAATTGATGAACTGCAGCATTGAAACACTTATTGAACTGAATTTAATCAACATTGAACTAAATTGAATTGAATAAAGACACTGTTGTCATCTGTAGAGCTGTTTATAGTTGAATTAAGCTTGTTTCATAATTGAAAAGTAGATTTTGTACTATTATTGAAATAAATGGAACCAACATTACTGAATTGAGCTGAATAATGACTCAACTGCATTTTGTAGAGTTGAAGTTCTGTAGTTGAATTTGCTTCATAAATAATGAACTTTGCAACATTCACAGTGTTATTGAACTGAATTGAATCAACGCTGAACTGAATTGTTAGCCTGACTTCGTCATACTCATATTCTAGGCAGAATGTGAGTCTGATACTGCTCCATTGCACTTGAATTATGGGGCGTGTCTTAACCGAACCAGTAAAAAAAAACCCTCTGCACTCAATTGGATAGACCTACAACCAATCAGAGCAACGCAGTAAGTGACGTATGTTGAACTTGTACTTAAACTTTTGCCGAATCCCGTTGGAAGGACGGCAAACATCTTTCCCATCGACAAATGCCTTGATTGCGGTTCTTTGTTCGTCTTTTAAAATGAATGCGCTGTCAATTTCTTTTATTACAGACGTGATAGCGGAATCTCAACATCTTACTTCTCCAGCTGCAGTCATCGTTGGTGAAAACCAATTCAACCCAAGCGCTCTTTGATGACGTGGGTGGTTACGTAACCGCAGATAGCCTGTCCATCATCGATTAAAGCCCGCCCTGGCAATTTGATTGGCTCGGCCTTCTGGGAGCCGAGCATAATTACTCCACAATGGATCGAGTCCAGACCGAACTTCCTGTCCAAAAATTGTTGTGGGCGGGGTTCGGGCTGGCACCCAGGCTACTGAATTGTGCTTTACAGCTGAAAATGTAATCAGTATCATAATTGATGAACATTTGCAAAATTGACACACTGAACTGAATCAACACGACTGAATTGAGCTGAATAATGACACTTGTCATTTGTAGAGTTGAAGTTCTGTAGTTGACTTGAATCTGTTTCATAACTAATGAACTTTGCAACATTCACAGTGTTATTGAACTGAACTGAATCAACATTGAACTGAATTGAATCAACATTGAACTGAATTGAATCAACAATGAAACAACAACTCACTTGAGCTGAATAATGACACTGTTGTCTTCTGTAGAGTTGCTTTGTAGTTAAATGTGTTTCATGTTGCATGTTTTTTGTCTTTTGTCTCTTCCTTGACCTGTTCTTCTTTCTCTCCATCTCTCAAACACATGCACGCATGTGAATATTCAGCACACAGACACGCCAGAGGCCCGTCAGCGTGTCCAGGTAGATGGATGCGTTTGATTGGTCCAGGCTATGATTGGCATTAATTGCCATGGCAGAAGGCATGCCTGCCTTTCACATGAGGTCAACTCTGATTGGCCTGATGAGTCCAGATCTTGCTTCTGGAGGTCTTGATCCCCGAGGGCGTCCTGCGCGCTGCCTGTCCTAAATTCACCCCACCTCAGCACACTCCACCCGTCAGATCCGCTGATGGCTCGGTGGAGACGAGACACAAGCGGCCACCATGTATTCGCTGGCGTATGCAGGATTTCTGATGGTGTCAGATGGTTTCCATTACGGCCTCCGTGTGCTTTGTGTTTACCGAGCGCAATCAGTCTAATTGTGCGACGTCTGTTGGAGAGAAAGACTTCGTTTCCGGTCTTATTTCGCGCGGTTGTTTGTGTTATGTGAATTTTCTACCATCTGATATTTTTCTATTATTCATGAAAGATGAAGGTCTGACTCAGCTGAGTAAGAATCTGTTTGTTTATTTGACTTCTCCTTCAGTTTATGCTTGAAAGCAGCAGATGAACAGGAAGTCTTGTGAGAATGAATAAACCCGTTTGAGGCGAACTGAGTAATCCACTGGTATTTAAGTTTAAGAAAAGCCATTTTTGATCATGATAACATCAGAAATGCTGAATTTTATTTCGGTTTTAGCCCTTATGCCAATGTTTTATACTTTTGGCCTGTATAAACAGTGCTTGTGACTGTATGACGTGGAGCTAAACGAGTGTTTCTGATTCATTATGTATGAGAGCTTGATGCCAATTACAAAAATGAACATAAATATGGAAATGTCACGAATCAAATGGATGAAATGTTTTGGAAAAAAAGAGAAATTTTGTGTTTTTTGGCTCTTTCTGGTCTTTTTGTGGACAGTCAGATGGCTTAAAATGATTTAAAATAAGACAACAAAGTTTTAAAAAAAGACAGATAGAAGCTATAGAAATACTGAAGAAGGGAATTTTAAAGGTGTGATTTTTTTTTTTTTTTTTTTTTTTTGACCTGGAAAAGTCATTGAAATGAATTAAATCTTAAACTATATATATATATATATTAAATAATTTTTTTTTTTAGAAATTAGAACAGAATTACTTAATAGAAATTGCTATTTGTGAGTAACATTAATTTTAAAAATGGTATATTTGCATATATATATTTTCTGTTATTCAAAAAGATATTAATTTTATTAATGTACTAGAATTAATATACTAGATATTATACTACTAGATATTAATATGCATTTGTTTATATATATATATATATTTAATTGTATATGTAAAAAAAAATGTTAGAATTGGTAGAAAAAATTGGTAGAAAATTTCTATTTGTGAGTAAAATTGTCAAAATTGTATATACAGGTGCTGGTCATATAATTAGAATATCATCAAAAAGTTGATTTATTTCACTAATTCCATTCAAAAAGTGAAACTTGTATATTATATTCATTCATTACACACAGACTGATATATTTCAAATGTTTATTTCTTTTAATTTTGATGATTATAACTGACAACTAAGGAAAATCCCAAATTCAGTATCTCAGAAAATTAGAATATTACTGAAGACCAATACAAAGAAAGGATTTTTAGAAATCTTGGCCAACTGAAAAGTATGAACATGAAAAGTATGAGCATGAACAGCACTCAATACTTAGTTGGGGCTCCTTTTGCCTGAATTACTGCAGCAATGTGGCGTGGCATGGAGTCGATCAGTCTGTGGCACTGCTCAGGTGTTATGAGAGCCCAGGTTGCTCTGATAGTGGCCTTCAGCTCTTCTGCATTGTTGGGTCTGGCATATCGCATCTTCCTCTTCACAATACCCCATAGATTTTCTATGGGATTAAGGTCAGGCGAGTTTGCTGGCCAATTAAGAACAGGGGTACCATGGTCCTTAAACCAGGTACTGGTAGCTTTGGCACTGTGTGCAGGTGCCAAGTCCTGTTGGAAAATGAAATCTGCATCTCCATAAAGTTGGTCAGCAGCAGGAAGCATGAAGTGCTCTAAAACTTCCTGGTATACGGCTGCATTGACCTTGGACCTCAGAAAACACAATGGACCAACACCAGCAGATGACATGGCACCCCAAACCATCACTGACTGTGGAAACTTTACACTGGACCTCAAGCAACGTGGATTGTGTGCCTCTCCTTTCTTCCTTCAGACTCTGGACCCTGATTTCCAAAGGAAATGCAAAATTTACTTTCATCAGAGAACATAACTTTGACCCATGTCTTGCATACGTCTGTGCGTAGTGGTTCTTGAAGCACTGACTCCAGCTGCAGTCCACTCTTTGTGAATCTCCCCCACATTTTTGAATGGGTTTTGTTTCACAATCCTCTCCAGGGTGCGGTTATCCCTATTGCTTGTACACTTTTTTTTCTACAACATCTTTTCCTTCCCTTCACCTCTCTATTAATGTGCTTGGACACAAAGCTCTGTGAACAGCCAGCCTCTTTTGCAATGACCTTTTGTGTCTTGCCCTCCTTGTGCAAGTTGTCAATGGTCGTCTTTTGGACAACTGTCAAGGCCTTTGCAGGTGTTTTGAGTTAATTAGCTGATTAGAGTGTGGCACCAGGTGTTTTTAATATTGAACCTTTTCACAATATTCTAATTTTCTGAGATACTGAATTTGGGATTTTCCTTAGTTGTCAGTTATAATCATCAAAATTAAAAGAAATAAACATTTGAAATATATCAGTCTGTGTGTAATGAATGAATATAATATACAAGTTTCACTTTTTGAATGGAATTAGTGAAATAAATCAACTTTTTGATGATATTCTAATTATATGACCAGCACCTGTGTGTGTATATATATATTTAAAAATATATATATGATTTTTGATATATGATTTTTGTATAAAAATCATATACATATATATATATATATATATATATATATATATATATATATATATATATAAATTGTCAAGCACTACAATATTTTATCTCGTAGAAATTGCTATTTGTGAGTAAAAAATAATCTAAAAAATGTATATTTGTATATATATTATATCATATCTATAAACAAATGTATATAATTTAAAAAAACTGTAATCACAAACAACAAAAGTCATGTCAATTTATTAGTAATAATGTAAACCATTAAGAACATTTAATGATTGGAATAATTGGATTTATTTATTTTAAGTATTTATAATTATCGATTTAATTATTTTAGTGTATTGCAGCTTCTATAAATAAAAATGTTGAAAGTGAACTGTTTAAAAAACAAATCAGTACATTAAAATGGATTGTTTTACCCAATGATATGAATTTTTGTTTATAAGAATTCACATTACCTTCATGCGTAGTGTCAAAGGTTACAGGAAGCTCTTGTGAGTTGAGTCTCCCACACTTCATATCTATAAATGTGCTACAGTACAGATCTGAACTTCTGCGTCTGTATGTTTAACAATAACACAACTGTGTTTCGTTCTCCTCAGGTGTCGGGGAGTTCGGCGGATTCTCCGGCCGGATCGTCGGCCTCCTCCAGCTCGTCACGGCAGTATTCCCGCCAGAGAATAACACGTGTCAATCTCAGGGACTTCATCTTCTACATGGAGCAGGAGAGAGAGACGAGCAGATCTCTCTTACTGTACCGCGCTCTCCTGAAGTAGTGAACACTAAGCGAACGCTAAGCGAACTCTTCACACTACAGAGGAATCAGCAGCCAAACGACCCGAGCAGACGTTCACTTCCTTCTCAGCCCTGCGACGTGCCTTCAGCCCCATTCAGTATCTGTGACCTTGTGATGTCAGCGTTGCTTTTGATAGAAAAAGGTTTGGGAAAAAAAAGAGAAAAAAACGAAGATGTACTTCACGTTTCCTGTTTTCTCCTCAACGTTATTAGGTAAATTGTATTTATGATAGTGAATTTTAAGGCTTGTGTCTCCGGCTTTGAGCCGAGGAGCGTTTGTTTGTTTGTTTGTTTGTTTGTTTGTTTGTTTGTTTGTTTGTTTTTGTGTATGAATGAATCTGACACTGCAAATATCACTTTCTTCATCAGCATTTTTACTGCGTTTTACAGTAAAAAAAAATTCTAAAAACAAGTTTAGGTGAAACATGTTTTGAATTATACTCTATTTTTACTTTATAGTGACGCATATCCAAGTTAAACAGAGACCAAATGTAGGGCGGGGCTTGATTTTGTCTGTGGGGAATTGATTGGATGGTTGTGGTTTGCTATTGGTGGATCTCATGTGAGTGACAGGTTGCCCCGCCTTCATCATCAGAGAAGAGAAAAGATGCTGCAAGAGGAAGGGGAATATATTCTGATTCAAGATTATGAGGAACATGAGTTTAAAACAATAATGATGTGCACGAATAAATAATTTAGAATAAATACTGCAATATTCTATAATAAAATAATAATTTGAAAATTTTGATTTCATAGTGGCTTCAAAATAATCTTCACTACATTTCATTTGGTTATGCTTAGAACTAGAATATTGTAATATTTCATGCATTTTTGCATGTTTTTTAGTGTAAAACAAGCCTGAAATCCTGATGAAGCTGATGTTTTTTGCAGTGCAGATGTCATTCTGCTGTATATTCAACACGGAGCGCTTACAGTGAACGATCTTTGAGACGAAACGCCTTGAAGTGATCAATGTACTTTTCTGTTAAAGAATCCTTGTTCTCTAAACCTTATGCAGACTTTCCCAAACATCATCATCATCATCAGTGTCAAACCACATGACAAGAAATGATTTATTTAGTATTTTTGTCTTGTTTTTCATTACAAATATCTTTAAAAAAAATCTCAAATGAAGCTACATTTACTTAGGAAGAAAAATGACTTAATTCTTACAGAAAACAACACTTAATATCTTATCAAAAATTATGTGTTTATACTTAAACATGAACAAATATCTTGTTTTTTGTTCTTGTTTTAAGCATAAACACTTCATTTTAATACATTTTTCATTAAACAAGACTTAATATGTTCAGTCATTTTGCTTCTCCAGTAAATGTATCTTGATTTAAGAATGTTTAGATGTTTGTACTGGAAAACAAGACAAAAATACAGAGGAAGAAAATCATTTTTTTGTGCAATGCAGTGCAATCACAGTATTTAACACCCCACAAAAAGCTGAATTTATCAACTAAAACTCTTTATCAGCGAGACTTTAATGTAAATAGACTTTTTGATGAATATTGGTTGTAAAAGCATGTATAAATTACTATTTTACAACAAAATAATGCTTTAAACTCAAGTCTGCATCGAGGAATGAAACGTTCCTTCTAAATCATTTGAATCGATCATGAAGCTTCTGTCTGTCATTGTGATTTGCGTCCCTTTAATATGTGTCCGTGAGGAGCATGAATCCAAAATCAGGCCAGCAGAGATCCGAACTATAGCAATACCAACACGCAAACACTTCATGTTCCTGTGTCTGTTTGACTTCTGTAATGTGATGATGTTGAAACATGATATTCAATGAGAAAAGAAAGAAATCATTCCGTCTTGAAAGCAGCACTACATTATGAAGACAAACAGTTGTACTTGGGACAAACGTGCACTGATGAATCAATTACAATAAGACCAGGAGCATGTATTATGAAAGTATTAGAGCTTCATTTTGATTTCATGTTTTCATTTTTGGCGCTGTATGGAGTGTAAAACTGGATTTCACTGCCCTTGACTGTGTTTCAAGCCGATTCTACCTGTTTAGTGATGTTAAATCTCACTCAGCATTTTATGGTTAGATTCACACTGCAAGAAATAAGTATTTTTGTCTTGTTTTCTAGTAAAATCATCTAAACATTCTTAAACTAAGATACATTTTTATTTGAGAAGAAAATTACCTAAGATATTAAGTCTTATTTTCTGAAATTATTACTTTTTTGCCAAAGTTGCCAGCCAGCGGCAGCATTTTTGATAATTTTCACAAAAAATTTCATGGCCTCCAGAATATTTTGTTGTATGAATCTCTGAGCATACAATATATCAAAAGAAAGAACAGAGCTTCTGCTTTTAAACAACAACAACAAAACATTCTAGCTTCATGCATTATTTTTTATCAACACTTGAATGTGTGTAAGTTTCATAAAAAAGCAACATTTTGAACAAAAAAGCTGAGAAAATTGTGTTTTTGTCAAATACATTGTTCAGATGGGATTCAGAACAATGATCAAAACACAGATGAAGTAGATCGAGTCCATCAACACGCCATTTTTTTTTATTCAGTAGCATTAGTTTTGATTTATATGCTGTTTAATGTTTGCGTTATTTTAAATGTGCGTCAGCAATGCTTCGATCGCTTGTTTCTGCTTCTTCTTTGCCTGTGTTTTGATCCAGAGATTCTGTACTCTTTCAGAAGATTTGTAACAGCGCCCCCTACAGTATAGCAGTCAAAACAAGGATTGATGGAAAATTCCATAAATGTTGGGGAAAGAGTACGGAGCCCCGCATATGACACACAAGAAAGAAAAGTCAATCAATTCCCTTGATTTACTAACTCATGCGCACGACTTACTAATTCGTTCCCTCGATTTTCACGATTTACTAATTTGTTCCCTCGATTTACTAACTCGTGCGCATGATTTACTAATTCATTCCCTCGATTTTCTAACTCGTGCACATGATTTACTAATTCGTTCCCTCGATTTTCTAACTCGTGCACATGATTTACTAATTCGTTCCCTCGATTTTCACGATTTACTAATTTGTTCCCTCGATTTAATAACTCGTGCGCATGATTTACTAATTCTTTCCCTCGATTTACTAACTCATGCACATGATTTACTCATTCGTTCCCTCGATTTACTAACTCGTGCACATGATTTACTCATTCGTTCCCTTGATTTACTAACTCATGCACACGATTTACTAATTCGTTCCCTCGATTTTCATGATCTACTAATTCGTTCCCTCGATTTACTAACTCATGCACACGATTTACTAATTCGTTCCCTCGATTTTCATGATCTACTAATTCGTTCCCTCGATTTACTAACTCGTGCACATGATTTACTCATTCGTTCCCTTGATTTACTAACTCATGCGCACGATTTACTAATCCGTTCCCTCGATTTTCACGATTTACTAATTTGTTCCCTCGATTTACTAACTCGTGCGCATGATTTACTAATTTGTTCCCTCGATTTACTAACTCATGTGCACGATTTACTAATTCATTCCCTCGATTTTCACGATTTACTCATTCGTTCCCTTGATTTACTGACTCATGTGCACGATTTACTAATTCATTCCCTCGATTTTCATGATTTACTCATTTGTTCCCTCGATTTACTAACTCGTGCGCATGATTTACTAATTCGTTCCCTTGATTTACTAACTCATGCACACGATTTACTAATTCGTTCCCTCGATTTTCATGATCTACTAATTTGTTCCCTCGATTTACTAACTCGTGCACATGATTTACTCATTCGTTCCCTTGATTTACTAACTCATGCGCACGATTTACTAATCCGTTCCCTCGATTTTCACGATTTACTAATTTGTTCCCTCGATTTACTAACTCATGTGCACGATTTACTAATTCATTCCCTCGATTTTCACGATTTACTCATTCGTTCCCTTGATTTACTGACTCATGTGCACGATTTACTAATTCATTCCCTCGATTTTCATGATTTACTAATTTGTTCCCTCGATTTACTAACTCGTGCGCATGATTTACTAATTCGTTCCCTTGATTTACTAACTCATGCACACGATTTACTAATTCGTTCCCTCGATTTTCATGATCTACTAATTTGTTCCCTCGATTTACTAACTCGTGCACACGATTTACTAATTCGTTCCCTTGATTTACTAACTCATGCACACGATTTACTAATTCGTTCCCTCGATTTTCATGATCTACTAATTTGTTCCCTCGATTTACTAACTCGTGCACATGATTTACTAATTCGTTCCCTCGATTTACTAACTCGTGCACATGATTTACTAATTCGTTCCCTCGATTTTCATGATTTACTAATTTGTTGCCTTGATTTTCTAATTCATGCACGTGATTTACTAATTCGTTCCCTCGATTTACTAACTCATGTGCACGATTTACTAATTCGTTCCCTCGATTTTCATGATCTACTAATTTGTTCCCTCGATTTACTAACTCGTGCACATGATTTACTAATTCGTTCCCTCGATTTACTAACTCGTGCACATGATTTACTAATTCGTTCCCTCGATTTTCATGATTTACTAATTCGTTCCCTCGATTTACTAACTCGTGCACGATTTACTAATTTGTTGCCTTGATTTTCTAATTCATGCACGTGATTTACTAATTCGTTCCCTCGATTTACTAACTCGTGTGCACGATTTACTAATTCGTTCCCTCGATTTTCACGATTTACTCATTCGTTCCCTCGATTTACTAACTCGTGCACGATTTACTAATTCGTTCCCTTGATTTTCTAACTCATGTGCACTATTTACTAATTCGTTCCCTCAATTTACTAACTCATGCTCACGATTTACTAATTCGTTCCCTCGATTTTCATGATTTACTAATTCGTTCCCTCGATTTAATAACTCGTGCGCATGATTTACTAATTTGTTGCCTTGATTTTCTAACTCATGCACGTGATTTACTCATTCGTTCCCTTGATTTACTAACTCATGCACACGATTTACTAATTTGTTCCCTCGATTTTCACGATTTACTCATTTGTTCCCTCGATTTACTAACTCATGTGCACGATTTACTAATTCGTTCCCTTGATTTTCACGATTTAGTAATTCGTTCCCTTGATTTACAAACTTATGCACACAATTTACTAATTCGTTCCCTCGATTTTCACGATTTACTAATTCGTTCCCTTGATTTTCACGATTTACTCATTTGTTCCCTCGATTTTCTAACTCATGCACACGATTACTAATTCGTTCCCTCGATTTTCACGATTTACTCATTTGTTCCCTCGATTTTCTAACTCATGTGCATGATTTACTAATTCGTTCCCTTGATTTTCACGATTTAGTAATTCGTTCCCTTGATTTACAAACTTATGCACACAATTTACTAATTTGTTCCCTCGATTTTCACGATTTACTCATTTGTTCCCTCGATTTACTAACTCATGTGCAGGATTTACTAATTCGTTCCCTCGATTTACTAACTCATGTGCACGATTTACTAATTCGTTCCCTTGATTTTCACGATTTAGTAATTCGTTCCCTTGATTTACAAACTTATGCACACAATTTACTAATTCGTTCCCTCGATTTTCACGATTTACTAATTCGTTCCCTTGATTTTCACGATTTACTCATTTGTTCCCTCGATTTTCTAACTCATGCACACGATTACTAATTCGTTCCCTCGATTTTCACGATTTACTCATTTGTTCCCTCGATTTTCTAACTCATGTGCATGATTTACTAATTTGTTCCCTTGATTTTCACGATTTACTCATTTGTTCCCTCGATTTACTAACTCATGTGCACGATTTACTAATTCGTTCCCTCAATTTTCACGATTTACTAATTCGTTCCCTAGATTTTCTAACTCGTGCACAATTTACTAATTCGTTCCCTCGATTTACTAACTCATGCACATGATTTACTAATTCGTTCCCTTGATTTACTAACTCATGTGCACGATTTACTAATTCGTTCCCTCAATTTTCACGATTTACTAATTTGTTCCCTAGATTTTCTAACTCGTGCACAATTTACTAATTCGTTCCCTCGATTTACTAACTCATGCACATGATTTACTAATTTGTTCCCTTGATTTACTAGCTCGTGCACAAACCAGTATGAGTTTCTTTCTTCTGCTGAACACAACAGTAAATGATGATAAAATTTCCTATCCCTTTAATTGTTAGTTAATGCACTGACTAGCGTTAACTAATGGACCCTTATTCTAAAGTGTTGCCAATAAACTTAATTTGAAGGGAAAGCAAGATTATTTTTCAGACCCCATTGGTAAGTTTTTTTTTTTTTTTTTTTTAATGTTGATACATTTTTCAGAAAATAATACTTAATATCTTAAACCATTTTGCTTCTATAAAGTACATGTATCTTGATTCAAAAAAGTTTAGATATTTGTACTGTCAAACAAGACAAAAATACTGATTAAGAAAATTCTTTTTTTGCAGTGCATTTTCCTGTTTGTGTGCCTGATTGTAACAGAAAGCTATTTTAATTTATTGATGTCAGTCAGATATTATTATGAGGAAGAACTCGAGTCCTGTCTGGACCGACCTGTAAGCATTTATTTTCATGAGGGTTCGCCGTACATGATGTCAGGAGAGGTCAAGTTCTGTGACCTTTCTTCATTCTGAGACCCTCTCGCTCTTCTATGCACCATGAATCCTGTTGCTTTGCAGAAACTGAACACACGTCGAAGGTTTTAGTTTCATTGGTTTTTATGTCTTCAGTGTTTCTGAACGTTCAGCCGAAAACTCTAAAAGGGAAACTTCGTTTTGTACCTATTTATATTTTATCATTCGCATCCATGTTTGCCACTTTTCAGGCAATACGGTTTGTTCCCCGACAGTCCGACGTGAAACAAGCACAATGTATTTGTTTTAAAACGACTTTATTAATCTTCTGATTTCTGTTTTCTGCTGGAGGCTCTTTCTATGACTTACGCTTTGTAGCCAAAATATTATTAGATCTCTCTTCATATTGTATTATGTGCACAGCTGGAATTTAATGTTTTGATCTATGGATAATTTGTATATATTGTTTACAAGACCTTGTGTTTATTAGAACTATCTTATTTTTGGTAAATTCTGTACATATCCTGAAATATTTCTGTTTGTGTGAACATACTTCTGTATTTGTACCTATTTTGTAAAGGAATAAATAAGCTGTTTACTAAACTTCAAAATGTTGTTTACATGGGTGCTGTTCACCATTTCACAACTTTTTATGATGTAAATTTATTTATAATTTATATTTAGAAACTTATAAATGTTATTATATGTATAACTATGTACATTGTAAAAAAAAAATATGTTGGTTTAACTTTAAAAAAAGTAAGTTACCTGGTTGCCTTAAAATTTTGAGTTCATTAAAATTAAAAATTTGAGTTAATACAATGAAGGCAATTGGTTTAATCAACAGAAATTAAAATATTATATTATCTGAACCACACTGATTATCTAAGTTGATTTGACAAAAGAAAAAATGTGATAAATCAGGAAAATATTTTTTACAGCATATATATATTTTAAAAATATTTATATGTTATAAATTTATATAACTTTATTTATTCTAATTTTTTTTTATTTATTAACAGTATTCATACATTAGTGGGGGATATTTGTTTTAAATGAACCTACAAGTTTGATTAAACCATCAAAATATGAGGAAAATATTTTATATTTTTCAAATATTTTAAATATGAAGGAAAAACTAAACACTAAAGCTGTTTATCTGACAAAATTATTTGGCAAAAAAGGCAAACTACAACTACAGGCTTTATTTTACTATGCAAAAACAATGACTACAACATAATCAGTTATTAATATTCAACTGGTTCTCGTTTTTGCATGTGTTCATAATTTCTTTGTATGACAGCCTGGCCAAAAATTGCCGCACAATATGGCGTTTCATTGCATTATCACAAATAAAACAATCGACTCCAAGCACAACTACGCTATATTACAATATGCTATGCAATATGCTAATATTACAATATATTTAACACATTTTTAAATAAAATATTTTATAATATTTGAATAAAGGGTTACGTCAATTTTCCTAGGCCAGAAAAACTTGGAAAAGCATAAAAAAGTATATACATGTAGCATTTGCATTATGTATATATACACACATTTATATATAAAATGTTGTTTCAACTTAAAAAAGTAAGTGTTTGTGCTGCCTTAAAATTCTAAGTTTAGTCAACTCAAACATCCAAGTTGTCACTTAGTACAACTTCACAATTCCAGTTGACTAAACTTTAAGTTGAAACAACAAATATGCTCAGCAACTATGTGTAGATAATATTGTAATCTAGCACAGCGGACAAGTTCTCAACTGGAGGGGTCGTGACCCAAAAACTAGCCCGAGGTCTGTTCTGATCGGGTCATGGACAGCAGGGAGAAACTGAGCTGAACAGTCAAGAGTTTGAATAGCAAAGCAAACATGTCGAGTTCACAATCTGTTCACAAACTACAGATCGGAAATAATCAGAAGTCTATCAGTAATTGATGAATATTTCATTGATTTATAGAAGTGGATGAAAAGCACAAAAACTGCCAGATGAATATTACGCCTTTTTTATTATAGCAAATATGCAAGTAAATAAAAAAGAAGACACTGTAAATAAACACATGCCCTTTAATACCACAGTCTAATTATTAATACATTAAATAATGACAATTTTCACCTTGGTAGACATTTTGAAATGTTGAGGATTTTCTTTTGTCATTTGTATGTACATATCATATTGCTTTGCTCATTTTTAACCCATCAGTCTTCTAGTATTAAAGCAGTGTCAGGATGTTTTTTGGGTCTGTTTACAAAGAGAAACCAGCATCTGAACTGTTTCGATATACAAATTACTGTACATAGTACCAGCGTTGAGGCCTGATGAAGCGTTTCACCCGATCCTGAAATGCATCACAACAACATGGGAAGGAATCCAACGATTCATCTGAGTTTGAAAACCTTCTGTTAAGCCAACTGTGATCTCGTTAGGTACAACATACATTGTTTTATCCGCACCGGGACTCGCTCTTTTGAATGCACATGATCTGAGCGGTTCAGTGTTTGTGCTCTGTGTGTTTTGGGTTTGTAAATGTGCTGCCCTGGGAATGCATGTGAGGAATGCATGCTGGGATTGCTCTCACACACACCCTTCGGCACATGAAAGGGGTGGTTGGCCATTCCCTTTGTGACAGAACTGGACCAGCTCTGGGTCAGAACAAAGCCGGATCGAGCGGGCTTCCCCGTGGGGGGAGAGACGCGCCTGAAGCGGAGACGCCGCGGCTGTGGACGCTTAATCAGACGGCAAAGAAAACGACTGTGTTAATGAACACGTTCAGACTCCAGACTGCATCTATCTTCAGTTAAACTAAACTTTGGACGGACAAATCAGAACGAGGCTGTTTGTTTTTGATCAGGACGTTTGGGCGAGAAGAAACAGCATGTGTGAGTCACACAAACACACAGACTGGAGGAGTTTGTTCTTCTGTGGGTCTTTGATCGGGATGATCAGTGGAAGGGAAGTGACCTCCACCCAGATCAGTGCTGTGATGATGATGATGATGATGATGATGAGCCGTGTCTACACTGGACTGAAGCCGCACCGCTCACTAACAACAGACTTACATCATAAAAACAATCAAATAAAATGTATGCAAAATGCCACAACTTTGTATACACATGGTTGAAAAAAATTACAACCCTCCTATTGCCTTAAGAAAATTGTCCCTTTTATGATTCTTCAAAATTAAAGGAAAGGTTCATTTACTAGAATGTTCTGTTCACTGAAAAAACAACAACAACAACAACAACAAAAAAACATATATATATATATGTATATGTATATACAGTAGTGGGCAAAAGTGATGTTCGGAGGGGATATTTGTTTTTAATGAACCTACAAGTTCCATCAAAATATGAGGAAAATATTTTATATTTTTTAAATATTTTAAATATGAAGGAAAAACAAAACACTAAACTTGGTTAAGGTGTTTATCTGACAAAATTATTTGGCAAAAAAGGCAAACTACAGGTTTTATTTTACATGCAAAAACAAATGCATAAAAAAACAAAGCTCAGAAAAAAAAGCACACATTGATTACGACAATAAGTTATTAATATTTTGTTGGTTATTTTGTAGGACAGACTGGACAAAAATTGTTGCACAATTTTGGCATGTTTTATTGAATTATCACAAATAAAACAATTGACTCCAAGCAGAACTACACAAATATGTTTAAATATTCTTTGCAATTTTTTTTTAAATTTTTATAATATTTAAATAAATGGTGAAAATGGGGATATTCATAGGCTGGACATCACTTTTGGCCACTACTGTACGTGTATATATATATATATATATATATATATATATATATACACACTGTATATATGTATACAATATAATTTTATTTTTTATAGATTTCAATAGATATATATAGGTCACATTTAAACGTTTTGGACAATAGAAGGGTTAAATCCATTAGGCTAAAGAGCAAATTACAAGCTGGCTTTGATGGGACAGAAAAAAAAATAGTTGTATGGAAATCAATTTATTATTTTTGCAAATACTATCTTTTTTCCATGCAAGCTTGTTTCCGCCACTAAATATATATATATAAATTATATAATATATATATAAATTATAAAAAGGGTAATTGTGACTTTTTATCTTACAATTCTGACATTTTTTCATCAGAATTGCATGTATAATTGAGTTATAAAGTCAGAATTGTGATATATAAAGTCGCAATTCTGACTTTTTTCCCTCTAATTGCATGATATAAACTCACAATTACGAGTTATAAAGTCAGAATTGTGAGATATAAAGTCGCATTTCTGACTTTTTTCCCCAATTCTGACTTTTTTCCCTCTAATTGCATGATATAAACTCACAATTGTGAGTTATAAAGTCAGAATTGTGAGATATAAACTTGCATTTGCGTGTTATAATGACCAGTTGTGAGGGGGAAAAAAGACTTTATGACTCGCAATTGTGAGAAAAAAGTCAAAATTGTGAGATAAAAAGAGATTTTTATTTCATGGCGGCAACGAGCTTCCATATTTTTCAGACAGACGGGGAATAAAGTGTCCCGATGCGTGCCTGCAGTGTTGCTTTGTTAGTTCGCTGTAGATGTAGTTGTGTGCGGCACACGTCCAGTGTAAACACATGAGATGTCTCTGAGCGTTTGGACACAAGAAACCACATTCACCACAAATTCACAACACATCCGTCCTCGATTCAGCATCTGACAACACTTTGACGTCAAAAACAGAAAACGGACAACTTCAAACAATCGAAAAACTGAACCTGATAAACTGGGCTAATGAATAATGATTATTCATTCACAAAGATGGTTTAAAAATTAATGCACCATAGTTACTACCCTCATTCTGTCAGCAGACTCAAACTTGAGTCTATTTCCACTGAATCTTTAAACACGCGGGCGGCTTGTTTTCACACCGTCGTCTCGGTGTCTGAGATGCATTTAAGTGCAAACGTATGTTATGAACACTATGGATTTCCTCTAGACACCTTCCAATGTTTTGCCTCAAGATCCTTAAAATTTTGTTCGTAACACGCACAACTCTTTGTATTTAGTTCAGAACTCTTTTGATTCAAGCATTAGAGAGCTTATAAAAATTTCAAACGTTTAACGATATGCTTAACTACAGCTCGCTCCACCAGCGTTACCTATTTTTCAATGCAGGCTTCAGAAACACCCGCGTTTGCTTGCAGCTCCTTCAAACAAAGAAGGCTGCTGGAGCGCCGAACGCATTAAACCCCAGACTGCTTTCGCCACGCAGCCCGAGGGCGTAATAGCGTTTCTGCGAGCGCTGCCAGGAAAGTCTCTCAAACGTAATGCCTTCAGAACAACACTCCCATCATCCTTCATGTAACAAAAGAAATAAACACAAAACTCCATCCTAGTACTGCTAACCGCATACAACATGGCGCTATAAGGAGTGAAAAAGTCTTGAACTTTATAAACAACAAGGTTGAAATGAAAAACAATCCGTGGAGAGCGAGAAATCGACCCTCGGCCCCTGACGATGGAGTCGTGTTGGCGTCGGTGCTGTCATTTGAAAGCACTGAGCCTTGATTATTACAAGAAAATAACACACACTGCACCGGCAGAGGGGCGTGGCCTGCATTCCATATGCGTGAGGACATCCTCTGATTGGTGGTTTGGTGGAACAGCAAGATCCTGTTGAAGTTCTTTGGGCTTTCTTGGTGCGGTGTGTGTGTACATTACATTCCCCGTATAAACGCTGCGAGTCTGTGTGTCGAGGGGCCGAGGGCCTGAGCGTGTGACTCTAGTCCAGCGGCTCCTGCTTTATCCTGATGGGCGTGTTCATGGACTGACTCCGCCTGTCCTCGCGGCACAGCACGTACTCGCTGAACTGGGACGAGTCCACGCCGCCGCCGCAGGACGCAGCCACGCTGAAGCCCTTCTGGAAGAGACGCTCCAACACCTGAAAGACAAGCACAGAGGGTCAAAACTCACATGCAAACATGACAGCAGACTGAAGAAAAGATTTGATTATTTGATTAAAAATACAGTAAAAATCATGAAATATTATTATAATTCAAAAATAGCTGTTTTCTATGTAAATATATAGTAAAATGTAATTTATTCCTGTGATCAAAGCTGAATTTATTTGATTAAAAATACAGTAAAAATCATGAAATATTATTATAATTCAAAAATAGCTGTTTTTTATGTAAATATATAGTGAAATGTCATTTATTCCTGTGATCAAAGCTGAATTTATTTGATTAAAAATACAGTAAAAATCACAAAATATTATAATTTAAAATAGCTGTTTTCTATGTGAATATATAATAAAATGTAATTTATTTCTGTGATCAAAGCTGAATTTATTTGATTATAAATACAGTAAAAATCACAAAATATTATTACAATTTAAAATAGCAGTTTTTATATGAATATGTGGTGAAATGTAATTTATTCTTGTGATCAAAGCTGAATTTATTTGATTAAAAATACAGTAAAAATCATGAAATATTATTACAATCTAAAATAGCTGTTTTCTATGTGAATATATAGTAAAATGTAATTTATTCCTGTGATCAAAGCTGAATTTTCAGCATCATTGAAAACAGTCATATTTTTGTGGAAACTGTGATACATTTTATTTTTCAGGATTCTTTAATGAACAAAGTTCAAAAGAAAAGCATTTATATTCACTAGAAATCTTTTGTAAATGTCTTTACTGTCACTTTTGATAAATTTAATGCATCCTTGCTGAATAAAAGTATTAATTTTTTTTTTTTTTTTTTTGAATGGTAGTGTATTAGAGCTGTTGGCTCACAGAGAACCAGGTTTGAGTTTGATCCTACTGTATGAGTAAAATAAAAAGTCCAATAATAATATAAAAAATAATACAAAGCATATGCACAAAACGGTTCATTTGTCCGTCTGAAGGTGGTTTATTTAGAGACTTATTCAGAAACGTATAACAAAAGAATGAACGAAAAATGCAAGTTATTCATAAATCAATAGCCCTAACTTGCAGAAACGAACTGCTGATTGCATTCATATCCACTGTGAAGTGTGCTGCTCATATGAACCGTCTGAATCCCAAATCACCTTTTCAAATGGACTCATGTTTGGAAGTTTGGAAAAGCTTTCATCATCTGAACCTGCTGTTTAGCCAAAGATTTACACCACCCTCCATTCAATCCAAATCACACACATTAGATGCTCATGTTAAAAAAATATCAGGTTGGTGATGACATTAATGACACAACGGGAAGCAGGAATCTCTCACAGGAGCGTCACGCGTGCAGCAGGGAAGCGTGTCTGACTCCTGGCAAAGACAATCGAGAACAGACGTTTGTCTCTCTGACAGATTCTGACTGGATGAGGACAGGTGAGAGAGAAACACACACACATTATTCAGCTCATTTCCTGTCCGTTTACAGTAAACTCTGTTTTCATGCGATTCAACATTCATCACACAGCAGCGCTCCGATCATCCCGCTCAATGAAAGTCACTGTGAGATCGGCCATCTGCCGTCCCGTCCATGACACCAGTTCCTCTGCTCTCATTTACTGTCATCACACACACACACACACACACACACACACACACACACACACACACACACACACACACACACACACACACACACACACACACACACACACAGAAAGATTCATTCACAAGCAAGAGATGATTTTTCACTTTACAAAATTTTTAAAGCTTCCTCAGAAAAATAATAAAAATTGGTAAATCTTGGTAAAAAAAAAAAAAAAAAAGGTCCAAAAACAAATTTCAACGTCAATTACAGTATAAACATGCCAAAAGTTTTCTGTAAGTGTCAGGTTTAGGGTCACTACCATTCAAAAGTTTGGGGTCAGCAATTTTTTTTAAAGGAATTAATACTTTTCTTCAGCAATGACACATTAAATTGATCAAAAATGACAGCAAAGACGTTTATAATGTTACAAAACAAATTATATTTCAAATAAATGCAGTTCTTTTTAACTTTCTGTTCATCAAATAATTCTGAAAAATAAAATGCATCACAGTTTCCACACAAATCTGAAGCAGCACAACTGTTTTCAACATTGATAATCAGAAATGTTTCTTGAGCATCAAATCAGCATATTAGAATGATTTCTGAAGGATCATGTGACACTGAAGACTGGAGTAACGATGCTGAAAATTCAGCTTTGATCACAGGAATAAATTACATTTTTCAATATATTCACATAGAAAACACTTATTTTAAATTGTAAAAATATTTCACTATTTTTTACTGTAATTTTGATCAAATAAATGCAGCTTTGGTGAGAATAAGAGACCATTTAAAAAATATTTTAAAAAATCTGTATTTTTGCTCAGCATCTGATTGACATCAACAAGAAACATCAATGCAAACGCGCTTTCAGAGAAATGATTGACCAGAGACGTGCTTTGGTGATTTAATTTAGTTGTTTTTCAGCAGTAACTTCAGGAGAACGTGCTTGTCATTCTCATAAATAACTCTGTAAACAGAACAAGATTAAACATTCAGCAGAAGAGTGACAGCCATATTTAATTGCAGTACGAACGTGTTTACGGCAAACAAACCCATGTGTGTGTGTGTGTGTATCTGTCAGCAGAGCTTCTCTCTCTCTCTCTTTGCAGTGGCACATCTGTCAGTTTGATGAAAGTTCACCAGCGTCCGTGTTGATCCAGGTCCTCCATCATTCTGAGATATGGCTGGAGCCGGACAGCTTCAGCTTTGGGACACTATGAGCGTGTGTGTTTGGCTAAATGTTTTTCCTTTCTGAAGCCGTTCACGTGTGCCGTTTGCCCTCTCACTTCCTCAGTGTCTGTAATCTCACTGCAGACTCTTTCAATCTCTCAGGGCAGGTGCTTTGAATCGTTCTTAAGTTCCCGACATGTCATTCATCTGCCGTGATTTCTCAGTCTGAGCGGGTTTATTAGATTCTTCTCTCACTTTTTCAAGATAAACAAGCCCGTTTCTAAAAGCCGAAGCTAAACTGTACTAGTTAGTAGAGCAAAAACAACTCAATTTTTACATCTAGTGTGCCCTTAATTGTAAAAAAAAAAAAAAGGGTGCTTAATTTTATTTAATGATCTCCAAGGCTGCATTTATTTGATCAAAAATATGGTAAAAATTTTGAAATATTATTGCAATTTAAAATAAGTGTTTTCTAAGTAAATATATTGTAAAATGTAATTTATATCATGTGATCAAAGCTGAATTTTCAGCATCATTGCTCCAGTCTTCAGTGTCACATGATCCTTCAGAAATCATTCTAATATGACGATTTGCTGCTCAAGAAACATTTATGATTATTATCAATGTTAAAAACATTCATATTTTTGTGGAAACTGTGATACATATAACCGCCATAAATCTAGCGTGCTTAATTGTATTGAATGTGCACTTGTAGTGTACTTCAAATCTTAAAAGTATATTTTAAAAACTGCACTTGCAGAATATGTAATATTAATGAAATAAAAGGCCACTTAAGTGGACTTAAAGAGAGTCACTTTCATAACTATGTTTCTTAACACACTTTGTAATAATGTCAAATGAAAGGTTTTAAGTTTTACTTTAAAGTACATTTTAAATCATTATGTTTTAATAATCTTTTGTCATGCTTTAAAAAAGTTCTTATTTTGATGTTCACTAACATACTATGTAAAGTACTTGATTATAATAATTGCTTATATTATATTATATTATTTTATATTATACTGGTTTTATTACTCTATTACATTTAGAGTTAATATATTTTAAATTTACTAAATTTTAACTTCATTACAAGTGTGTGATTACAAATATTAAAATGCATTACATACAAGTTTCAATAGATTTTAGATCATCTTAGATGCTTCTCAGTACGTTCAGCATTAAACTTTAACCATATTTCAAAGAAAATAGAAATAATTATGAAATTACATAAAGTGGGTCAAAAAAGCACTCTTAAGTTTAACTAATTGCATTTAGTATAAATTTAAACTATAATATATTTAATTGCAGCGAACATGCGATTACGTGTGAAAACATTCAATTTACACTTAATTATATTACATTAAAGTATATTTTCTTCTTTTTTAAAGTATGCAAATTTGTACTTCCTTTCACAAGGGTGTTCCGAGAAGTTGTTTAGCATGTTTATTTCTTATTATAAACCAGGTGTGGTTGGTTGTTTGGTTGTTAGCCTGCAGTGATGATTCCAGGCAGTTATCAGATCATAGTGTTGTGTCATACAGACAGGGTTACTGTATCATTCACACAATAATGAGTCAGCTGACAGGAGTGTCACGTTCAAATCATTTCGGAAAAGAGAAAACACCCTTTTCATCAACATCCGCCCAACCGGGCTGAGACGGGAAACCTGTTCAGGAGCGGTTTGAGCGGCACTCGCTCTCGAGGTCATGAGGTCACTGATGCAACGGTTTCATACTGATAATTGGAGAAGCACACTGCAAAAAATCCTTAAAACAAAACATATTTGCCTAAAAGCTCAATTGTAAGAAAAGGAATAAGACTTGTTTCTGAATCATTATTGTACCTTAATACCATTTTTTTCTTAATATTTAGCAAAAAATAAAGAGATGCATGCTTAAAATAAGCAATTTGACTGGTAAAAAATCTGGCAAAAAAGGAACATACATTAACCAAAAGTCAATAACAATTTGAAAACACTTCTGTAAGGGTCAGGTTTAGGGTCAAGTGTAGAAAATATGATTTTAAGTTCCTCATTTGTAAGGCTGTGAGATAAAAGCGTCTGCTAAATAAATAAATGTGAATATTAAAATCAATAGAAGTCAATGATAGCATTCAAAGGTTTGGGGTCAGTACGTTTTTTTTTTTGTTTGTTTGTTTTTTTTAAAGAAATTAATATTTTTATTCATCAAGGACGCATTAAATTGATCAAAATTGACAGTAAAGACATTTATAATGTTACAAAATATTCTATTTCAGACAAAAGCTGTTCTTTTGAACTTTTTGAAGAATCCAGAAAGTACACTCCAAAATTCCGGGTTAAAAACAACCCAAGTTTGGTTGAAAATGAACAAACCCAGCGGTTGGGTTAAATGTTTGACCAACCTGCTGGGCAGTTTTATTTAACCCAAATATTGTTTAAAAATGACTATATGTCTGGCTTAAAATGAACCCAAAATATGTTGTAAATTAAAAATAAGACACATAATTACTGGAGGCAACAATAAGGTGAACATTTATTAATAAGCAATTTAATAAATGTTGATTGTTTAATTATTATTCCTTAAACTTAATAATAAATGCTCATTTATTAAACATTAATATATGTTAATTTCCAACATATTTTGGGTTCATTTTAAGCAAGAAATACAGTAATATTTAAGCAATAGTTGAGATAAATAAAACTACCCAGCAGGATGGGCAAACATTTAACCCAATCGCTGGGTTAAAACAACCCAATCGCTGGGTTTGTCCATTTTCAACACAACTTGCGTTGTTTTTAACCCAGCCTTTTTTTTAGAGTGTAATGTATCATGGTTTCCCAGCTCATTTAAGCTTATTGGGCTCCTTAAGCAATATTATTTAAATAGAATAGAATAGAAATAGAATAGTAATAGAATATTTAAAAAACATTACTGGAAAACAAGACAAAAATACTAACGAAGAAAAATGTTTTTTTTTTTTTTTTTGCATTGCATTGCATTGGATTAAGTGTAAATGTGGAGATGTGGAGTGGACACATGAGCTCCGCTCCGAACCCTAGTGAGCTGCCTACATAGACAGCACTTTTAAGACATCATAGGCGGGTTCCAGATGTGACGGCTGTTTCAAAACGCATTCAGCAACATTACTCTGTCTCATTCACCGAAATCTAAAGCAGCATGACATGCATCCTTTATCACTAAAGCAATCAATGCATTGTGACAAGATCAAAATGATTCAAGATCCCAGCTAACAGGGAACGTTCTGGCAAGGTCTTTAATAATGTTCTCCAAACGTTGACACAAAAATGTTATCTGTACATCGTTCATAGAACTTTTTTGTTCCGGAAACATTTTAGTTGGATGTTCCTCTAATAGTTTTTAAATGTTACTGCTTGTTTTAGAATGTTCAGAGAAAATTCAAAAGTAACAATCTCATGTTTGAAAAATGGAATGTTCCCTTAACATTTGAATAACCAAGAAAAAACATACTTAGAACGTTCTTTGTCAGCTAGGATGGTGGACGAGAAAAAGTTGATTGTAAATGTATTTCATTCATTACTGAGAAGGAATAACGTTTGTGTGTTTATGGTTACGTTTCTGCATATTAGTGCATTGCATCATTCGTTTAGCAGCACAGTCGAGTGTCTCTCGCGGCCTTTGTGTGAGCAGCTCTGATTAAAGGAGACGCATGCTTAAAGTTTCTGAGTTCATGCTAAATACCAGCTTCAGCAAGAAACAGATAAATGAGCTTCAGTCGGAAACAAAAAGACCTGCTTCATCAGTTCACAGAAATCAACTAGTTTTAGAAAAGAAATAGAGCTTGAGCGAGCAAACAAAGAGAGGGCAGCCTCAGCAGCAGACAGAGAGGGACACGCTCTTACTGGAGACGCAGAGAGAAAATGTTGTGTTAGTTGATGCAGCCAATTAATTATATTGCAAGCCATTTAGAAATCTATAAAAGAAGCATAAAGGGGTTGAGGCTGTTTGAGAAAGTGTAAGTATGGTATTAAAAAATGCAATACGTGTATTTTCAACCGCTCTGGGCGTTGTTACGTTGGAGTCTTTTTTAAAAGGGAAGAGCTGTGTCTTAAAAAGGAGAAACGTGTAAATTATGCATTTCATTTTCTAGCCTCTCTTTTCTTCTCGCTCTTGCTTTTTGTTTTTGAGAGAGTGAAAAATTATGGCTGCACATGAAAAGGCGTTTCGTTGAGTGCTTTCCTCGACCCTGAGGGGGCGCTGTCCAGGTGTGTGTGTCAAAGTGTGTTAGTTCAAACACAGGTTGAGCCTCGTTCTCATGAATAGATGAGATGAAATGGTATGAAAATTTCATATCACGATTATAGTGACCAAAATGATCAGGGTTATCAATATTATCAAGGTACTGTTAAAAATTGCTGGAAATGTTCAAAAAGCACTCACTGAAATCATTTCAGCAAGTTTTGTCGAATAAAAATAGCTCATTCTGTCTGCATAAACATTAGAATAATAGCATTAAAAGCGATGGCAGGATTTTAAACGAACAAAAAATATTGGTTGGATGACATACAAAACATTTTATCTACTAGCATGCACTACATGTTCAAAGTTTTGACAAAAGAAAGTTTTATAAAATAGCTTATTTTCCATCTATCGGTGAAAATTTACAACAAAAATTTGACGGATTTTCGCACTGGAAATGTAAATCTACTCTCTGTCAGTAGGTGGCGCTTATGGAACAGCAGAAATGGAGCTGTTTCCCTGGTAACCGCTGTAAACAAAGCTGTCAGTGTTGCCAAGTCTGCGGTTTTCCCGCGGAATCTGGCTACTTTTACACCGTTGCCGTGGGTTGTTTTTGTAGTCCGAGGGTTGAAGCGACATATCATGGGAATGCAATTCTTTCCCCACGGAATGCGATTTTTCACCCTGGAATGCGATATGGCTAGTTTTGGTAGGGACCAGTGTTGTAGTCGAGACCAGCTCATTCGAGTCCGAGTCAAGACCGAGTTCAGAGTATGTTGAGTCCGAGTCGAGACCGAGAGTTAGACACGCGAGGCGTCTAATCTTTCTGGGGAACAGACATGATAAATGTGAGGTGACAAAAGAAAGAACGATTCTGATCTGGAGGTGAGGTGAACTAACAGACCCTGCTAAGCAATCAATCATTTTTTACTCATAATTTGGCCTTCGTGGCTGTATTAGCCTATAGTTTATTTTTTATTACAAATGTGATAAACGTTTGCGCAATTAGTATGTGTTTTCAATTATATGCTGCTGAAATGAATGAAATGATTCAAAAAAGATTTGTTCATTTTCCTCATTTTCAAAGATCTGAGTCAGTAAAATTATCCGAATTCCTGCTGCCTTTGCACTAATGTTAGTCTCAAGTCATCACCAATCATTGGACGTGTCAACCAAACATCAATTTACAGAAATAATAACATACAGTAATAATCATGAAATATTTTGAATGGGACTCGAGTGGACTCGGGAATGAGTCAATTCCGACTCAAAAGTCCATGACAAGACCAAGACCATTACAATATGGAGTCAGAGTCTCGAGTACTACAACACTGGTAGAGACTACAACAAACTTCTTCCTGGGTCGGTGACATCACTAACCCTAAAATTTACATAAACCCCGCCCCCAAGAACACACAACAAAGGGGGCGGGGCCATGTTGGGCTGCTTTAGAGAAGAGGAAAAGTTGTTGTTTTACACCAGACTGCTTCACAAACGAACGCTGGATTTGCACAAAAGATGAACATGACGGCACATGCTAGTGGATGAGTTGAATCAACTCCACAGCAACTACATCAATTTATCCACTAACCATTCAGAAACGTCTAAAAGTTGTAACTTCTTCCTGAGTCTCTCCATCAGTGTCGACTCCGGTTTGAACAATGTAAGGCTGAACACTTTCGTCATTTTACTGCGTGAGATTCTCCAGCTTTGTTGTTGTTGAGCTGTTAAAGCTCCGCCCTCTTCTGGAAAGCGGAGCTCATTTGCATTTTTTTTGTGTGTGTCTCAAAGGGACACACACAAAAATGGCGTGTTTTTGCTCACACCCAAATAGGGGCAAATTTGACAAGCTATAATAAATGATCTGTGGGGGATTTTGAGCTGAAACATGCAGGAATAAAGCGACCTGAATGAAATCACCCGCATGATGTCTGAAGCAGATAAGCGCAGCGCCGTGAACCGCTGTAGACCAGATAATCTCATTACCTGCACTGAGTTCAGTCTGCAGTAGCCGTTCAGGGGGAAGCGGATGACGTGGGTCGGGTCCTGGTTCCAGCCAGCGTTGACCGAATTACACATGACGTCACCGGTCTCGGGGAAGATCTCCTCGATGAGAACTTTCTCCCCGCTGAGGGCGATCCGCTCGCCGAGGTCAGGGGTCACACGGACGACCAGGCAGTCGCAGGGCTGCGCCAGACGTCTCTGCTCCCGCTCCTGCTTCCACCGCTCCAGCTCCTTGATCATGGGTGTCAGCTGGTAATAGCGCGCCTCCTCGTACAGGAGATTGAAGTCCTGAACAGAGACACAGATGGACACATGAGGAACATCAGTATTTTTGTCTTGTTGACCAGTAAAATATATTTTAAAACTAGATACATTTACTTAAGATGTAGATATTTATGAATAATATATATATATTTATAATTAGTGATTTTTTTTAAAGGAAACTAATACTTTTATTCAGCATTAAATCATTGAAAGTGACAATAAAGACATTTATAATGTTACAAAAGATTGTATTTCAAATAAATGTTGTTCTTTCTGTTAACTTTTTATTCGTCAAAGGATCCTGAAAAATAAAATGCATCACAGTTTCCACAAAAATATGAATCAGCACAACTTCATATACATTAATAATAATCAGAAATGTTTCTTAAACAGCAAATCATCATATTAGAATGATTTCTGAAGGATCATGTGACACTGAAGACTGGAGTAATGATGCTGAAAATTCAGCTTTGATCACAGAAATAAATTATTTTTAGAAAACATATTACATAGAAAACAGCTATTTTAAATTGTAAAAATATTTACATTTTTTACTGTATTTTTTAAAAATCAAATTAATACAGACTTGGTGAGCAGAAGAAGAAACTTTTGAATGGTAGTGTACATTAACTGTTGATTTTAGAGAATATATCTTCTGTTTTTTCTCTCTTATTTCAAAAATTTTACTAGATTTATGATTAAAACTAATTTTTAAAGAAAAGAGATACAGTCATTTGAATTTGATGGAAATAATTATTCACAAAAGAAAGAAATCAGAATGATCTCCAACAGGTGCAGGATCAAAACAAAAGCTATGAAATCCACACACTGTTTATAATAACAATAATAATGTTTAATTGATGGAAACGTTGCTGTTCAACAGGTTCAGGCCACATCCGCAAAATGCAGTGAAACCCTACACTTTTAGGTTAAAAATACAAAATAATTATTCTTAAAGATTAATATACTGTCTTTTCAGTGGACAATAAATATATACAAGACGTCTTTGTAAATAAAAGTGTTGTTTGCCCATGCAACATTCAAGTTTAGTATCTAGAAATGTAATAATTATCACACTGAGCAATAGTTAAAATATACAAAATAATTCTTTTATAGAGATAATTACACAGTCTTTTCAATGGATGTTTATGCTTTCTAAATAAAACACGAGTCACCAACTACAGGTATGAGAGAAGGTGATGCTATTAGTGCCGCTAATAAAAAAACAAATAAGTACATAAATAAAACCCAATAAAAGAATGAATCTTTAAAAAGCAGCGAGACTGGAGGTATCAGCGCGGCCCGCGGGGCAACAGTCAAGACGTTTGGCAGGATCTCATGTGCTCGTTGGAGCCCGTCAGTGATGGACCTCGAGGCTTCAGCGTTTCTTTATCCAGGCAGACAACAGCAGACTGCCAAACTCTCTCCCTCTCTCTCTTTCTCTCGGGGATCTTGCCAGGGGTTTTTTGCCCCTTTCGGTTTTTCCTTAATTTCCCACAAGTCCAGATGGTACTATTCTTCCTCGTGTCTCCATCACGGGAGGAGCTGAGGTGTGGATGAGGGAGGAAATGATTCGAGTTCAACTGAGGATATGGTTTACGCAGAGTAATCTGCATAAAGATTGATATAAACAGTCATGAACTGCACACAGCCTGAATGGTAACTAAACTACATGACTAATTGTATATGCGGTTTCTTTGCAGAAAACAGACAGAGAGGGATCAACCGTATGGCACAGTAATAAAAGTCTTGTTTATATCGTTGCATTATCGTGCAGCTCTCTATATACAGTTGGATATTTAGTATATTCAACTTTTTTTCACGTACATAAAGTATACTCACATAAAGTGATATATGAACTGCTTGATTGAGTCCAGCTCTTTATATAAACTTTGATACATTAATATATCCCAACTATATCCCAAGCAGATCTCAACTGCTTGATTGTTTATATTGTAAAAGTAAACCATATCACACAGATCTAAATATAAAGTTGGATATAGAAGTATGTCATCAAGTTGTGTAAAGCAATATATATACTATATAGCAAATCTCAACTGCTTGATTGCTTGTATCGTCACAAAATGTAAAATATATTATTTATCGCCCAGCTCTAATCTGCTAAATGTGACTGTGAGGTATGAAGATATTAAGATATTATAAACATTAACATCATTTTCTGTAAAGCTGCTGTGAAACAATGTGTGCTGTGAAAAGCGGCATACGTTCAAAATGCATGCAATCCATTGCAATAAAGGCTTTAAAAAATAACTTTAGATTGTTCGAAAATATTGTAAGTGGGCATTATAAGGGGAAAATGTATGGTTATTTAATATAAGCTTTAAAAAAGTAATTTTTCATTTTTTTGAAATTATTGTAAGGGGACATTATAAGGGGAAAATATATATGAAAGTATATATAACTGGTCAAGACGCCTCTAACCTCCATACGTGGATGGTTATTCAATATAAGCTTTAAAAAATACATTTTCATTGTTTGAAATCATTGTAAGTTGACATTATAAGCACTGTAAACCCTAACGCTTAAAATAATTAATTGGTTTGACAAACTTAAATTAGGACAAACTTAAATTAAACAAATTAGTACTTTTATGAATATTTAGCACTTTTTTTTCTTTCAAGTTCACAGAACTTATATATTTTAAGTAAACTGAACAGTTTCATTGTTTTGAGTTTTATGAACTCATTTCTTTTAATTTAGATGAACTAAAACTGGGCTGGGATTTCTATTTCCCAGCATGTTTTGCCCATGGCACTTGAAAGGGAGAGTAAATGCTAAAATTAAGTGTTATATAATGTTTTTTTGCGGAAGCCTTTTGAATTTCTTAACTTAAAAATTTTGATGCAACTGAACTTATTCGGATTTACAGTGAGGGAAAATGTATATGAAAGTATATATAACTTTGGTTGGGAGTCGGGACACGTCTCTAACCTCCATATATGAATGGTTAAAGCACTATACAAAAAAAATTTGACTTGAAAGATTGACTTACGGCAATCAGTTTCGCGTGTCACATTTCAGCACTAATCTAAGCAGAATATGTTCAAAATGCCTGCAATCCATTGCAGTATAAACTTTAAAAAATAACTTTAGATTGTTGGAAAATATTGTAAGTGGGCATTATAAGGGGAAAATGTATATGAAAGTATATATAACTGGTCAAGACGCCTCTAACCTCCATACGTGGATGGTTATTCAATATAAGCTTTAAAAAAATACATTTTCATTGTTTGAAATTATTGTAAGTTGATATTATAAGCACTGTAAACCATAACGCTCAAAACGCTCAAAACGCTGGGTTTGAGTAGGACAAACTTAAATTAAACAAATTAGTTCAGTCAAATTGACTTTTATGAGTATTTAGCACTTTGTTTTCTTTCAAGTTCACAGAACTTATATATTTAAGGTAAACGGTTTCATTGTTTTGAGTTTTATGAACTCATTTCTTTTAATTTAGATGAACTAAAACTGGGCTTTGATTTCTATTTCCCAGCATGTTTTGCCCATGGCACTCGAAAGGAAGAGTAAATGCTATAATTAAGTGTTATATAATGTTTTTTTGCGGACTCCCTTTGAATTTCTTAACTTAATAATTTTGATGCAACTGATTGCCTCAAATTTTTTGAGTTTTGCCAACTTATTCAGATTTACAGTGAGGGAAAAATGTATATGAAAGTATATATAACTTTGGTTGGGAGTCGGGACACGTCTCTAACCTCCATATATGAATGGTTAAAACACTTTACAAAAAAATTTAGACTTGAAAAATTGACTTACGGCAATCAGTGTCGCATGTCACATTTCAGCACTAATCCAAGCAGAAAATATGTTCAAAATGCATGCAATCCATTGCAATAAAGGCTTTAAAAAATAACTTTAGATTGTTGTAAAAATATTGTAAGTGGGCATTATAAGGTGAAAATGTATATGAAAGTATATATAACTGGTCAAGACGCCTCTAACCTCCATACGTGGATGGTTATTCAATATAAGCTTTAAAAAATACATTTTCATTGTTTCATATCATTGTAAGTTGACATTATAAGCACTGCAAACCATAACGCTCAAAATAATTAATTGGTTTGAGTAGGACAAACTTAAATTAAACAAATTAGTTCAGTCAAATTGACTAGTATTTAGCACTTTCTTTTCTTTTAATTTCACAGAACTTATATATTTTAAGTAAACTGAACGGTTTCATTGTTTGAGTTTTATGAACTAATTTCTTTTAATTTAGATGAACTAAAACTGGGCTGGGATTTCTATTTTCCAACATGTTTTGCCCATGGCACTCGAAAGGGAGAGTAAATGCTAAAATGAAGTGTTATATAATGTTTTTTTTTTTTGCGGACGCCCTTTCTGAATTTCTTAATTTAAAAATTTTGAGGCAAATGAACTTATTCGGATTTACAGTTAGGGAAAAATGTATATGAAAGTATATATAACTTTGTTTGGGAGTCGGGACACGTCTCTAACCTCCATATATGAATGGTTAAAACAGTATACAAAAGAATTTTGACTTGAAAAATTGATTTACGGCATTTCACATTTCAGCACTAATCCAAGCAGAAAATGTTCAATATGCATGCAATCCATTGCAGTATAAACTTCAAAAAACTTTAGATTGATCAAAAACATTATATGGGAAAAATGTATATGAAAATACATAACTTTGATTGGGACACATCTCTAACCTCCATATGTGGATAGTTAGGGTGCTCTTTTCTTTTCACCCATGTCTTTTTTCTTTTCTTTTGCCCTTCACAGTGCAGATGACAAAACGCATGCGGTGCATCAGTGCTGGAGGGAACGGGAAGGTATTAAAAGAAGCTCCACATGCGCCTGGATCTCTGTTTTCAACAGGACTCGTTCTCTAACGCTCTTCTTACAGTCTAGCCCGATACGAGAGGTGAAGAAAGAAACAGACCCCAACAAGAGCAGATAGAAAGACGGACGATCCGCTACCCTGAATTCCCATGTTCAGGCGATCCGACAGGCCTGTTGTGATCCAAAATAATGATCTTACTCCATTGCCCATCGGCAAGACAACATCTCACAGACAGACAGAGAGAGAGAGACAGAGATATTCCCCTGTCTCCATCTAATACATATAAGAGATGACCATTTCTCTTTGATTTTTGTCAAACACATGCTGATGTAGAGGTCAGATCTTACGTGACACAAACCTTGGAATCAAAACCGACCCTTTACCGTCTTGCTCATCGGATTTATGATGAACAATTCATCGGTGCGTGTAAGTCTAAAAGCAAGAAATGTTTTTTAATCATTGATTTAAATGTAATCGCTGCTAGTGGTCACAAACAAAACCAGACCAGCAGCAGAATGCTTTTATTTCCTGGAGCAGCTGAGCAACAGATAATCTCTGGTACAAATGATGCTTTTTTCACTGATAGATGCTAAACATATTCCGCTTTAGCTCCACGTTCACATTGATTTAGCGAAACGCACGCCACCGCGGGCCATGACAGTCACGATGCCTCACAGATAAGGACACCGCCGGCTGCCGTTTGCATTTCTGTCTGATTTCACACACATTGATCATCAGATCGTCCAAACTGAGTTCTTTGTCCGACTCGAGAGAGAAAAACAAAGCGAATCCAGATCAAGATTAAAAGACGTGATGTGTTTACATCATATCTGCATGTTTGGAAGGGAGAGTTCATTCATGAGGATAAATGAAACATTGAATCAAACATTTTTTGTAAAGCTGCTTTGAAACAATATGCATTGTGAAAAGTGCTATGCAAATAAACTTTTGAATTGAATAAATCAATTCATAATGAGCCATAATGTGTAAATATCAAGTCATTTCTGTGGTCCAGATATAAATAGTAATTTGTCTGCACATACAGTGAAAATACTGTGCAATGTGACACAATCACAGCCAATCAGAACATATTTGATAATATATCGTTAGCCTCATAGCATAATTGCCTAAGTATCATTTGAAAATGAATGACTTAGGCAATTATGCTATGAGGCTAACGATATGCATGGCTATTTTGGACCAATAATATTGCACTATGGGCGGGGCTAACAATATTTCCTGATCTTCATTGTTTTTCGTGATTGCAGCTGGACAAAACAAAACCTCAGAATTGCATGAAAGAGCTAGTCATTATTTAAAGATTTGTCTGGTTTGGACTATGCAAGTATGAAAACACACACGCACTTGTTATGCTAGTCAAAATTTTGTGCATTACTGCATCCTGAAATTCACCAGACTGCCATTTGCGATGCACTGCATTCTCAGTATTGCCACACGGGGCGCTATAGCAGACATTAGCAACTGTCTTCTTCTACAGTCTGTTTTCTCATTCAGCTCCAGTGTTGCCAAATCGGGCTACTTTAACACTGTTGCTGTGGGTTGTTTTTCATATCAGCGGGTTTAAGCGACCCAAAATAAGATGATATTTTGCCCCTGGAATGAATTTTTACCAGAGAGAACCCCGCCAAAAAGCGGATTTTACCCCCTGGACCTCCCCCAAAATGCGATTGGACTAGTTTTGGGCTAGTTTTGAGTAGCAATTGGGCGGGTTTTGATATGAAAACCTGGCAACCCTATGATCAACATTTGCACAACTCAGACAGCAATGAGATTAAATGGAGGTCAAATAGAGCCATTTGTATTGTATCCCAATATGCAATGTAATCACATTGACCTTTAATTTCCAGTGTGATGAATTAATCAATATCAACAATAATTTTCTAACATCTAAAACTGGATTAAAAATGCAAATAATTGATCAAATATCCCCAAAAATCCATAATGACAACTTTTTAAAATATAGCTGCAATTATCGGGGTTCAAGCGCGTTAAGGCCTTTAAGCACATGCGTAAAAAGGTATTATGTTTTAATTTGCAAGCCTGTAACCATCTTGATCATAGATGGAAAAGACCATTTACAGCCAATACAGGCAATTTACCATAGGAAATATATAGTTTTTAAAGCTTTTTAAGAGTTATCGAGGTTGAGCCAAAAACCTAGGACTAGTTCGCCAAAGTTGGTTTTTGAAATAATCTCCAATATTTAACGAACAATTGATGGACAGCAGTGGTCCCAGAGGCAAAGTTGCTCAGAATGAGGAGTTCTATCAATCGCACGATACATGAACATTTGCACAAGTATTCACATGCCTCTAGGGCCGTGAGTCAAACAGCCCCAGCAATTTCAATCAGATCTGCCTCTATTAACCTTTTTCACTGATAGCTGATCAAAATTCATTGGCCGATAGTGGACATGTTTTTTGAGATACATCAATGTCCTCACAGATAATCATGGTGCTTTGGAAAAAGACACTGCATGCCAATTTTCAAGTCGTTCGGACTAACAGTGAAGTAGTTATAGCCGTTTTCATGTTTTTCCCTGTTATAGCACCACCAAGTGGCCAGTCGCCGCGTCCTTTTTCACGCGCCCACAGAATGAGCTCTTACACGGGTGTGCCAAGTTTGGTGAAAATGTCTCATTCCTTTCATGAGTTATAGCCATTTTAGTAAAAGTGGCTCCACCCACTTTGAGCATTTTGGCGGCTCTTAGGAACCGTGAAGCATAATTTCGATTTTTTTTTTTTTTTTTTTTGATAATTATTGACAATCAGACTCTGGAGAAACTCAATACACTGGTTCTGATTGGGCCAAAAACCAAGGACTAGTTTGTAAAAGTAGGTCTTTTCAAAAAAATCCAAAGTACCTGAAAAGTTATGAGCAATTTCGTACTTTTGACCGCTGTAGCGCCACCGTCAGGCCATTCGGGGCGAGCCTTGGTGACATTGTAGACGGTGTGAGCACTACCAGCCCTCAAAGATTCAAGTCTCTACGACTTATGATTTGGTCTGACCAATCACTTTTAGGGGAGAATGCTGATCCTTGGAAATTTTAACAATTATAACAGGGTTAGCACTATGCCTTGAACCCCTATGAATATAATGCATGTGACAACAATGCAGCATTTACCATGGCATGCTGCGTACTATTTCACATACTATTTAGTTTAACAGTAAGCAGTATGCAGTGTTTACCGTAGTACACGACATGCATTCTATTCCAAACAGCCAGTGAATCTGGATTTTTCCAGAAGAACAGAATAATCCTTCATTTAAATACCTTAAAGTCATCCGGCAGGAGCAGTTTGCAGGTTCGCAGGAAGCTCAGAATATAGCGGAATATCTCTCCGTCCCTGTCGATGAAGTAATGCTGCTTTAAACTGTCCAGAACGATCGGCTCGGTTCCGTTAAACAGCCTGCTGATCCTGAAAATTAAAACACACACACACAGTTAATGGAGTGAGGCCAGCCTCCTTTAAATGCATGAAACAATTAGCATTTATTTTTCAATTTTATTAGTGGCCAGCCAAAAACGTATTAAAGCTCGCTTCTGAAACAAGAGGCTTTAGGCGGATTTCAGTGGCTCAGAAAAGCGTTTCAAGTCCTTCTACTGTGGGATTCATACAGAGCTGAACACAGCTCAGTGTTTTATCATCTCAACAGTCACAAGCCAATTAAATCACTCCCACATAATATCATGATGTCAGAAAGCATGACAAGCTACTGAAATAAAGCAGGACAGCCTTCAGATTATTTGCATATGTAAACTAGAGAGCTTAATGATATAATCACTATGAGTAATAATAATGATTAACTTAGCAAACACCAGTAATGAATGTTTGAGGGACGGAGTTGAAAGTTTCCTGTGCAACAAATCATGAGGATAAAAAAACATGTTGACTGTTTGTTTTTTAAATTCTGGCGACTTTTTGTGATCTGGAATCCACTGGAATGAGGCCAGTATTCATTACTGAAGCTGAGAAAAATATGTTCTAAGAACGTTTTGCTAATGTTCACATTCTCTGAAAACATCTAGTTTTTTAAATGTTTTAAAAACATTTTTTCTTGGTTGTGTAAACGTTAAGGAAACATTCCATTTTATCATTCTTCAAACATTATGGGAATGTTACTTTTGAATGTTCTCTGAATGTTCCGAAACAAGTAGCAACATTTTTAAAAAATGTTAGACGAGCATCCAAATAAAATATTTTAGAAAACATTCCACAAACAATGTATAAATAATGTTTTGAGAACATTATTAAAGACCAAAATAACTTTGAACGAAATTTCTTTTAAAGTTACTGAAGAACATAACGTTGAGAGAACCTTGCCAGAACGTTCTGAGAGCGTTCCCTGTTAGCTGGGCTTACAGCATCTGTTTGTCCCTTTAGTGATGGAAGGAGAAATAAAAAGAGAGACTATATCTCTCCTAATTTCTTTCTTTGATTTCTCCACCTTTGTAATTTTCTCCCCAAAAATGTCAATGTATTTTTTTGTCATTTGAACGAAAGACAGCACAAGCACACTTTCTCAGAAGAAAATAATAAAAATAAAAGTTCAAAAAGGTGGTTTTCACAGTGACACCACAGAAGAGCCATCCTGGGTTTCCCAAAGATCCATTTTTTCTTATTTTTATAACCTGAAGAACCTTTTTCCATGATAAAGAACCTTGTGTGCAATGGAAGGATTCCATTGATGTTAAAGGTTCTTCATGGAACCATCAATGCCAAAAAAGTGTTTAAAAAGATTAAAAAAATATATTATTTTGGCACTTTGTGGTTTGAAAAAATGCAATATTTCTGTGTATTTTGATGCTTATGATTAAAGTACAGTAAGCACAGTTGAATGAAAGTTGCACTTAAAGAAATGATGGGTTAAAAACAACCCAAGTTGGGTTGAAAATGGACAAACCCAGAGATTGGGTTGTTTTAACCCAGCGGTTGTGTTAAATGTTTACCTAACCTGCTTGGTAGTTTTATTTAACCCAACTATTGTTTAAAAATTTGGGGTTCATTTTAAGCCAGACATATAGTAATTTTTAAACAATAGTTGGGTTAAATAAAACATTTAACCCAACCACTGGGTTAAAACAACCCAATCGCTGGGTTTGTCCATTTTCAACCCAACTTGGGTTGTTTTTAACATTCTTCTACTATATTAAATTTTTTTTTTTTTTTTTACTAATTCTTTCATTTTTTGAGAAAAGGCTGGCCTAACAATAACTCTGAAATCATAGGAATAAACCAACATTTTATTTTTATAATTTCAGAGTTAACTGCAAAAAAAGAAATATAAAAAAAAAGAATATATATATATATATATATATATATATATATATATATATATATATATAAATTTTTATTTTTATTTTTTTTTGAAAAATTATATATATAAAAAAATATATATTTGATACTTATTTTGATGCTTATTGACGTAAAATAAGAAAAATTCAAATTAGTCACTTAGAGGCTCCATGATAGACTAAAAAATGCTGGGTTAAAAACAACCCAAGTTGGGTTGAAAATGGACAAACCCAGCGATTGGGTTGTTTTAACCCAGTGGTTGGGTAGTTTTATTTAACGCAACTATTGTTTAAAAATTACTGTATTACTTGCTTAAAATGAACCCAAAATATGTTGGAAATTAATATTTATTAATATGTTTAATAAATGAACATTTATTGTTTAATGAATAATAATCAAACCTTTTGATTATTATCGTTGCCTCTAGTAATTATGTGTCTGATTTTTAATTTCCAACCTATTTTGGGTTAATTTAAGCTAGACATATAGTCATTTTTAATCAATAGTTGAGTTAAATAAAACTACCCAGCAGGTTGGGTAAACATTTAACCCAATCGCTGGGTTTGTCCATTTTCAACCCAAATTGGGTTGCTTTTAACCCAGCACGTTTTAGTGTAGTTAGGATGCTCCCTATGTAGGCAGCTCACTAGGTTTTGGAAGAGAGTTTGTGTGTCCATCTCCAGATAAACAGTGCAAACTTATCCAATACATTATAACACATTCTTCTACTAATCTACTAATATCTAACAACTGTTTGAATGATTCACAACATTTCAACACTGAAACTGGTTCTCCAGCACACTGGATACCTGGAAATACCTTCATCTTTCTGCGTGTAGTTCAGTTCTCTTTATGAACTCTGATAGGATCAGCATTTCCTTCCGTTCCTAGGCTGAGCAGCAGCGCTATCACAGCACCGATGCAATCTCCTCTTTAATCACGGCTACAGTTCCTGGATCAGCTGACGGCTCTGCATAACCACAAAGAAACCGGCGAGGCCGAGCGGGGCGGCCCGACCGCTTCTCAAAGCCCGGCAGCCGAGGTACAAAAGCGTTTATTGTGCGTCGACTATTGACTCAGCGTAAGGAAGTGATTTGCTAACACAAACACAGTTCATTGAGCTCTGCCAGGTGCGTGTATTTACAGACTTTTCTTCATAACGGGGACTGTTTCTTCCTTTAATGCACGACGTACACTAAAAGTCTCGTCACCTTATGCACTTTCTAAAGCTCTTGTTTTCCCTGTTGTTTCCTTCTCTCTTTCGCTCTCCCCCCCTTTGGAAATCGATGCAAAATGCTTTATAAAAAACCAATACTCATCTCCCTGTAGCGCCTGCGGTCGTCCTTTCTCATATGGTCTTGCAATTCTTCCAGCTAGAATTTCACCATGCCCCTCCAGGCAAACACTGTTTTTCATCTGCACTTTTTTTAAAAAGCAATTAAAATGCTGCCTGTTTTTCTTTTCTTCCTCCTCTCCCCCCACCAGTCTCTCTCTCTCTCTCTCTCTCCCTCCATCTTTTCTCCGACACTCTCTCCCACATCCTCTTTTTCCTCTAAATCTCTCTCTGGATACGTTCACACAGCAGGGAATACGGTTGTCAGTCTCATTCAGAGCAGTAAATACGCTTGTGTTCATACACGCTTTGACTGTGATAGCGAGAGACAACCGATTTCTAGAACCGAACAGACTGAATTTTGAGACTGAGCTCAGTTGATGTGTGACAGATGAGGGCGATTCTTCAATTAGAGGCACTTCTGACTACTTGAAATCTTGAAAAATGAAACTTCTTCAACCTATGAATTATCTGTGTTGAAATATTTATCTCATGTCCTGAATAAAGATCTGGCCTGGATTTCAGCTGGATTTGAGTTTACAGTGTGCTAATGACGTTTTTCACTTATTTTGAGCGAAAAAGCTGGATTTGGAAGTTATCTAGCGCTCGGTTAACTCTGAAATCATAAGAATAAAAAAAGTTGTTTTTTTTTTTAATTAAAAAACCTGTTTTTGTATTTTTATATCATTTCAGAGTTATTATTGAAGTCTTATAAATATATGTATTTTTTATGATTTCGGTCAACAGACTGCTAGCTAGTCAACTGAAATCATAAGAATAAAAAAATGTTCTTTTTAACAAAAAATATATTTTTTTATTTTTATAACTTCAGAGTTAACTGAAAACATAAAAAAATATCTTAAATTATAAAAGAATTAATTAATTTCAGAATCAACAGACTGCCAGCTAGTTAACTCTGAAATCATAAGAATAAAAAAGGATTTTTCTTAATAAAAAATATTTTTTATAATTTCAGATTTACTGAAGTCTTAAAAAATATTTTTGTAAATTTAAAAAATATATATAATTTCAGTCAGACTGCTAGCTAGTTAACTCTGAAATCATACAAAATAAAAAAAATATTTTCTTAAAAATATAATTTTTATAATTTCAGATTTAAGTCTTAAAATATTATTGTAAATTTAAAAAATATTTTGTTTTATAATTTCAACAGACTGCAAGCTGCTAAAATAAAAATATTCATATATAAAAACAACAAAAAAATGAATATATATATATATATATATATATATATATATATATATATATATAAAATGCAGCAACAAATACTCAATTAACTGAAAATTTATATTAAAAAAATGAAAAATGTTAGAAAGGCACAAAGTTTAATTCTCCTGATTTTAACCTTTTTCACACTCTTAAAAATAAATAAAATGTACTTAAAGATGCAATTAAAGCATCTGCTAAATGCATACATGTAAATAAAAATATTTAAAGTTATTAATAATGTACATTTTTTAAATATTTTTTCTTTAAAATTATTGTAGGTAGCAAAAAAGTTCCTCTGAAGAATAATCACCAGTTACTCTCAGCAGCGGACAGGAGCAGATTCAGAAACATATTATACTAAATTGAAGGCTGATCACGGCCATAATCACATCTGTATTCTGGGAATAAGAATCGTTTATGCATGTAAAGTAATTTGAAGAAGTTTCATTTAAGTGAACTAAAGAGTCACTCAATACAGTCATCAGTCTCAGTCTCTGACTCTGTTCCTCTCTTTGTCTGTTTCAGAGGCTCTGTCACCTCCAGCAGGTGAATCAGTCTCTCTGAGAGAGAAACGGGAATCGTCTGTCCTGCCGGTGGTGGGTATGACGGCTCAGACAGACACTTCCTGTCAGACTGTCTTCACTTCCTCCGTTCACAGGACAAGCCGTGTAGAAGAGAGATCCGAGCGGACAAACACTCCCACTACAGCAGTCTGACCTGACACTGACGTCCAGTTCACATCTGGAACTGATCCAGAGCAAATGAGTCACTGCGTGTAGATGCAACATACACATCTGATCCAAGAATATGGAAAAGCCCTAAACAAATACATGTTCAAGACTTCAAATATTCAAAGATGCAAATTATGCGATTGCATGCATGATTGACGGGTGAGTAGGTGGGTCCGGGATGCATTCAAATTAATTATTTTTTATGATTTCAGAGTTAACAGACTGCTAACCAGTCAACTCTGAAATTGTAAAAATAAAAAATATTTTGTACAAATTATATATATATATATTATATATATTTCTGAACAGACATTTCTGAATATATATACTTTTTAAAAAAATATTTTATATTTTTTATATGAAATCATAACAACAAAAAAGGATATTTATAATAAAATAAAATATATTAATAACTTTAGAGTTAAATGAAATCACAAAAAATTATATCTTAAATTATAAAATAATTAATTAATTTCAGAATCAACAGACTGCTAGCTAGTTAACTCTGAAATCACAAAAAATAATAATTTTCTTAATAAAAAATATTTTTTTTATTTTTGTGATTTCAGATTTGCTATATATTACATATTATTAAAAAATATATACATTATTAGGAAGGCAATGATTGACAGGTGAGTAGGCGGGTCCAGTATGCATCAGAATGCATTAATATTACACTACAAATCTGGTCACATATGTGTTTTGAGTGAGTCACAAAATACTTCTGCACCCTAAATTTAGCACTGAACACTTGTGATTGGCTTGCCTGAAACGGATATCAACACCAGATGTAAACAAGTCCCAGTACTGTTTCAAAGAGGCAAAACCCTGTTGCTTTTTCCTTTCTTGAAGTATTTATTTAAAAATAAGAATATAGTTCAAAATCACTTTAAAAGACCAACGAAAAACAAACATTTTGTAATCTTCAAAAAGTCACACAGGTCAACAGATTTGTCTCTCTGTCAAAACATTTGATGATCTATTGTGCAAAAATGACCCATAATTCCAGTGTGAACATTCACGATCACAACTGCCCTCGTCCTACCGATCTCTGTTAGAAAGACCCCACAGAATGAGCATGAAACTTTCATATGTCCTGTCACTTCAGCAGACTGAGCTGGAGGGAGATGAATGTTCACACATTAGTTATAGAGCGAGTTTCTTTTCCCGCTCTGCATTATTAAGGGATCAATCTATTAAAAGACATCATCAACTTAAGGTTCTTTAACTGGACTCTCTTAGCTGTCAGCTCGGCCTCTGAGGCCAAGTGCTGGGAGAGCGTTTGTTTAACTGTGTGTGTGTGTGTGTGTGTGTGTTTGCATCCATGAGTGGGTTTCCCACTTGTCAGTGTGATTAGTGAAAGTGGGCGCTAATGTGCTTTGTGGACTCAAATGAAAGCACGCTTTTAATGGTGGAAGATACTTTGGACACTTAAGATACACTTAATGTATTAATGTCATTGCATTACATTTTCAAAGTTGGGGTTTAGTAAGATTTTTTAATGTTTTTGAAAGAAGTCTCTTATGCTCACCAATGCTGCATTAAATTAATCAAAAATACAGCAAAAAATCTGAAATATTATTACAATTCAAAACAACTGTTTTCTATGTTAATATATTTTAAAATGTAATTTATTTCTGTGATCAAAGCTGAATTTTCAGCATCATTACTCCAGTCTTCAGTGTCACATGATCCTTCAGAAATCATTCTAATATGCTGATTTGCTGCACAAGAAACATTTCTGACTGTTCTTTTGTGGAAACCGTGACCCAAACTGTTTGAACAGTACTGCACAACTTTCACAAGTTGGTTTGTATGATTTGAAATAATAAAACAACAGATCTAGTGTTGAAAATGATGAAAAAAATGTGAACTTGACTTCATACTTAAACTAAAAATCAGTTCAGTCAATTAAAAATCAATGAAGCATCATTCAAAAATGATAAAAGCAGCATTTGAGCAAATTCAGATACTCAATTTGATACTAAAATGACATTTAGACATCTCTATGTATGACTTAAGTGAACAAATGTAGAATAGAATACGTACTTAAAGTTATTTACTTCATAACCACAAACAATCGCAACAAAAACTACACTAGTAACAATAAAAATCATTGGCGCAAACCATACCACTCTAAACGCAATCGTATTCACTCATGATCACTCATCAAACTAAAAATAAACTTTTCCACTAATAATTCTTAAAACAGTTTTTATCATCTGATCAAGTGTGATGAAATTCAACATTCTAAATGTTCAAACAAGTTATTCCAATGTTATTCTCTCTCTGTTCAGAAATCAGAATTAATCTCACTCCATGATGAAAGCATATGAATTCTTTCTCTCTCCTAATAAAGTAACAGAGCCAGTGACAGGGAATATGATCATATTCATGTTCAGGATTAGTCAGACGTCATCAGAACAGATAATTAGCCTCTAATCAGCTCTAATTGAGTAATCAGCATCAAACACTCCACTAACATTACACACAGAGTCTGGAAGAACTGAGGAAAACACTTCCATTTAGCGTATTTTTCTAATTTAATACTAAAGTTTCAGCATTATCAAAGTGCAACTGAATTTGTGAATGTCTCAGTATTTAGTGCAACTTTCTTTTGCTTTACTGAGCACCTGATGATCAACGAGAGCATGATTTGAGATTCCAAACAGTTTCAGGTTTAAATGAAAAAAGGTTTAAATGAACATTCTTAGAAGAAAAGATTCTATTTAGAACCTTCAAGTGTTCCATCAACTGCTAGAACCTTTTATCACAGGATCATGGATTTAGTTTTAATTATTGTAATTAAACGTTATGAATTAAGCAGACCATAAACATACTATATCACAAAAAAAAAAAAAAAAAAAAAATATTATGCAATCATTTAAGACATTTCCCCTTATATAGAACCTTTTTGGTATAAAGGGTTCTTTAAAATTGAGTCAAAAACCCTATGGAGCTCCATTATACTTCAAGCAAAATGACTATAACAGTTCATAATGTAAAAATAATCTCTCCAAGATAAAACCACAACATTTGCACACCCTGAAAAAGCCATTAAAACATAAACGTAACTTTATCACCGCACTGCTGACTGCACAGGTTTACGTAACAGGACGGAGAGGCCAGGGGTCTTACCGTGAGTCTGGGTATTTGGTGAGGGTCGCCAGGCTGCTGGTGTACATGTGGCCACCCACGTCGATGTGCACGGGCGCGTTGGCTTTGGTGAGCTGAGCCGGCAGTGGAATCCCCTGCGCGGCCAGAGGAGAGACCGGAGACCGGGTCAGAGACAGGCGTGACATGCTTCTCCCTTCCTGGAAGCAGACAAACGGGAAAGCCATGGAGAAATGATGCTGCCTTCACGGTGCGTTAGCGTCTCTCCCACCTTGAGCGCCTGTGCGAGACTTATCAGATCGTTTTCTCATCTGCCCCATCGCATATTTAGCTTACAAATTATTGCCACGGCTCTAATGAAGTATGTTTGCATCTTTTCACTGGTGCGGCCCGAGGGCAGGATACAAGGATGTTTATTAACGCTGGAGAGAGAGGGAGCGGGAGAGAGATATGCGAGGTGTTCGCCTCCGGGGATGGGAGAGGAGAAAAAAAAAAGCAAGTTTCTAATTAAAGGTCGTGTTATGTGCTAGACGTGATATCCTCCGACACCTCAGCAACCAATCTGAACATTTGGGAAACGAGGGCATTGTGCGCGTTCACGTGGAATACCAGGCATCACTTCCAACCAGGAGAGCTTCGGAATTACTCAACTTCCACTGGCACTTGATTTCCATGATGGAAGCTGTTTCTTCAATGCATAATTTGCAGTTGTTCATGCACAATCTTAAATGACTCTTCTACTCGAGCCTCATCTCTGTTCGGCGCAATTTTGAAACTTTGGATTGTGGCATTCCTCGTAGTACTTATTACAGTTTTCCTTATTTTTAAGTCAATTTGCACGCATGAAGCATCTGCTAAATGAATGCACGCCAGCGTAAAGGTTTGGTGTGACGTTTTGACATGCATTTCACACTTACTTATGCTCCGAATAAATCCAGGAGTTTGTCTAATGAAAAAGCAAGCCTTTTATTTAACTCTGTTCGAACTTAAAGGCTTGTTTGTACAAGTCAAAACTTTACCTCACAATGCCCGGATCACACATGGAAATACGACTTAACATATTCCAGCTTCATTGTGAACCTGGAGTTCAAAGAGATTTCAACGACAAGTTCTTCCATGCAGTGGCTCATTTGTGCGCCAGTTATTTTAACCATACATGGTAAACAGAAGGCAGTTGTTATGGGCTCAGCTCAGCTCCAGCGCTGGAGGCGATGCGCTGGAGGCAGACGGCAGAATTTTCCAGGGTGTTGCCACCAAGCCCTGAGCACTAATGTTCATTTAATACACAAGCAAGATGATACATTACAGATTCCATTGAAAAAAAAAAAAGACTTAAGACGTTTTGGCATATGAAGCTATCCCTCATCTCCATATAGCTACGGGCGTTGTAACCAAAAGCCCAGATATTAATGCCGAGGGAATACAGTGGATTTACCCCTTCTCTCCCTCTCTCTCTCTCTCTCTTTGTTAATAGGAGGGACCAGGTAGAAGAGTAAAGGAATACTACATTGTTAAAGTCACAGGAAAAGATGGTCAAGTGCAGAAATATTCATCAACATGAGCAAAACATCACTCAAACTGACCCCAAAACACTCCATACCCAGATCAGATGGTTTATAATTATGAAAAATAATCTTGTTTTCATACAAAAACCTTCCTGTGATGTGAAGGGATATTAGCTTAAGGAATTGGTTCCCAAAAATAATCAAATGAGAGCCACATACTATACTAAATGTTTTATTTTTTTTTCATTTTAAACTTGTAGCAGCTTTTAGGCAGTGGTTATAAAACCATCTTGACCACACTGAACTGGTATGGCTAGCTGGTCTGTGTTCAAAGCTACCAGTTTACCAGTCAAACTTTGTTTTTCCTCCCAATAAACGCGTTTATTTTCAACGCTTAATGGCGGATTTTTAAAAAAAATGCCTGCGAAGTTACACCTAAACTTACACATACAGCGAAATCAACGCGTTTCCTGCTTTCTTTCTCCAGTTTCACTTCGGTGCCCTACGGGTTAAAACTTCAATTCAGATCATTTCACAACATGGCGTCTCACTCACAAGCGATAAAGCTTCAGGTATGAGGCACATCCTCACAATATCACAGGTTCTCGCTGCGCAGAGGGTGTTTAATAAGGTTAGAATCAGAAAATCTTGAAATATCTCACAGGACACGATGCGTAGATGCGTTTTGAGGACGCGTCGCGTTTTCGCGGCGTCGCAGTCATTCTCGGTAAAACACAAAAGCACCATCATCATCATCACATCAATCATCTACTCTACATTGAGGTGAGATTTAATTGGAAATGGTACCGTTTCAAACATCGTAGGTGTCCGGATCGCGATCCGAGTCCGGTTCAATCTGCTCCCAGATGAATTGCGTTGCTCGCTCTCTGTCAAGTTTCTATCCGATAAAGCTATTCTCTTCCTGTCCGGCGGAGTGCAAACCTCGTCAAACTGCATTAAAACACGCCATAGATGGGTCGCGAAGGCTGTGGGTGACTATAACGAGCAGCGCTGCTGTGGTCTGGACGCGTTCAGAGCTCGAGCGCAAACGCGCGCAGGACTGTCTTACCTTCTCCAGGAGACCAGAGCTCTCCTTCCCCCTCTTGATCTTCTTATTTCTTAATACTCTGATTCGGTCGCGTATATCAGCCTCGCCACTGTCTTTTTTGGCCACGGTGAATCTGCTGCTTTGCTTATGGGCAGAAGGAAGCCAATAATCCGTCTCTAAATCAGAGCAGAGCCGAAAGAAGAATTCTGGCTCCAGGCTGCGCAAACGCCTCTGGGGCCACAGGATTAGAGGACAATTAACTCAAACCCGAGCAGACTCATTGGAACAGATGCAAACCTGATATTCCCCTCGATTATTTAGCCTCGCGCTCTTTCGCGAAGTAAAAATAGCTGGCGAGGGTTTAAAGTTCGGCATATAACGGTTTACGCATCAGGCAAGTGTCACCGCGCCGTTCCTGAGACTTTGGAGAGGCAGAAAGGCTGATTTTAATCATTGTCATTTCGTCTGATGTAATATTCCCCCAGGCTCTTTCGCAAAGGCAACACATTTTCCTTCCCTGGACGAGTAAAAGTCTCTCTAGCTAAAGCAGGAGGCGCACTGGAACTTGTTGATAAAGTGGCGATAAAAGACGCGTATTCTTTTAACAAAGCAAAAAAATCTGGATCTTGGTGCTCATGCATGCGGCGCTTTCCCCCGCACTCCTCTCTTTGCTCTAATGTCTGTGAGAATTGTAATGGCAAATTTCCTGGAGGCCATTAAAAGCAAATGACGTCTGGACATCATTCACTGTGCGCCCTCGCAGTCCGCCCGCAGCCAAATGCGCCATTTCAATTATTGCGCACGGCTAGATGGAGATGTCTGTTCCAGGATCTCCCGGGCAAACAGGGCAGACGCGCACAACGTCAGTTTAAACCCACACAAACACAATCTTACACTTCTCGCGCTGGATTTTCGTTTATTTAACAGCAGGCAAACAAATAAAGACAGTTGTGTTGGGCATCAGCTGCGCGCAGCGGCCCCGCGTCCCCCGCGCAGGTAGTCGATTATTTATTTATCTGAATGTTTGTTTATTTGCGTGTAAATAAGTGTGAATAATTGATGTTGCGCTGAGACCCATAATTACTGGAGCTCTCGCATGCAGGACTGATGCTGAAGGAGGCTTTCCGTGATGTTTGGCGCCCACCAGTGTCAGATTAGACGAATGACAGAAAGACAGTCTCTTATAGAGTATAATAGAAAAGATTAGTTCATAATAATGATTCATTTTATTACAGTACAAGAATGGAGGAAAGACAAAGAGAAAGATGCTTCGTCCTAATTTCTACAACATTTAAAAATGGACAAACCCAGTGGTTGGGTTAAATGTTTGACCTAACTTGTTGGGTAGTTTTTATTTAACTCAACTATTGTTTAAAAATTACTTGCTTAAAATTAACCCAAAAAAGGTCGGAAATTAACATTAATATGTTTAAAGTTTAATGAATAATAATTAAACAGTAAACATTTATTAAATTGCTTATTAGGAAATGTTCACCTTTACTCTAAAAAATGCTGGGTTAAAAACAACCCAAGTTGGGATAAATATGGACAAACCCAACGACTGGGTTGTTTTAGCCCAACGGTTGGATTAAATATGGACAAACCCAGTGATTGGGTTAAATATGGACAAACCCAGCGATTGGGTTAAATATGGACAAACCCAGATATTGGGTTAAATATGGACAAACCCAGATATTGGGTTAAATATGGACAAACCCAGCGATTGGGTTAAATATGGACAAACCCAGCGATTGGGTTAAATATGGACAAACCCAGCGATTGGGTTGTTTTAATCCAGATATTTGGTTAAATATGGACAAACCCAGTGATTGGGTTGTTTTAACCCAGCATTTGGGTTAAATATGGACAAACCCAGCGGTTGGATTAAATATGGACAAACCCAGCGATTGGGTTAAATATGGACAAACCCAGAGATTGGGTTAAATATGGACAAACCCAGCGATTGGGTTAAATATGGACAAACCCAGAGATTGGGTTAAATATGGACAAACCCAGCGATTGGGTTAAATATGGACAAACCTAGCGATTGGGTTGTTTTAATCCAGATATTGGGTTAAATATGGACAAACCCAGTGATTGGGTTGTTTTAACCCAGCATTTGGGTTAAATATGGACAAACCCAGCGGTTGGATTAAATATGGACAAACCCAGCGATTGGGTTAAATATGGACAAACCCAGATATTGGGTTAAATATGGACAAACCCAGCAATTGGGTTAAATATGGACAAACCCAGATATTGGGTTAAATATGGACAAATCCAACGATTGGGTTAAATATGGACAAACCCAGATATTGGGTTAAATATGGACAAACCCAGCGATTGGGTTGTTTTAGCCCAGCGGTTGGGTTAAATATGGACAAACCCAGCGATTGGGTTAAATATGGACAAACCCAGATATTGGGTTAAATATGGACAAATCCAACGATTGGGTTAAATATGGACAAACCCAGATATTGGGTTAAATATGGACAAACCCAGCGATTGGGTTGTTTTAGCCCAGCGGTTGGTTGTTTTAGCCCAGTGATTCGGTTAAATATGGACAAACCCAGCGATTGGGTTAAATATGGACAAACCTAGCGATTGGGTTGTTTTAACCCAGCAGTTGGGTTAAATATGGACAAACCCAGCGATTGGGTTGTTTTAACCCAGCAGTTGGGTTAAATATGGACAAACCCAGCGTTTGGGTTAAATGTTTGATCAACATGCTGGGTAGTTTTATTTAACTCAACTATTGCTTAAAAACCACTATATGTCTGACTTAAAATGAACCCAAAATAGGTCGGAAATTAAAAATCAGACACATAATTACTAGAGGCAGCAATAATAATTAAAAGGTGAACATTTATTAATAAGCAATTTAATAAATATTGATTGTTTCATTATTATTCTTTAAATTTATTAATAAATGTTAATATCCAACATATTTTGGGTTGATTTTAAGCAAGCAATACAGTAATTTTTAAATAATAGTTAAGTTACAGGTTGGGCAAACATTTAACCCAATCACTGGGTTAAAACTGTTTTAACCCAGCATTTTTTAAAGAGCAGAATATATAGAATAAAATGAAGTAATATTATAGAATAATTATATAACTAGTTGTCACATTTCTATCACTTGCTGTATAGACACAAATATTAACATCTTGAGTACAAACATTTTCAAAAATACCACTGAATTCATTGAACACTTGTTGACCGTTTGTGACAACATGCCCCAATAGTAACACAAGTGGTCACACTACATGACTACACTACATGAACCTCCATATTTATATCTCAGAAATATTAAAGCAAACCACTAGCACTGGTGTTTCCTGTATTAACAATAAAATATAATGCTGTTCTGTATAGTGCTCGTGGCAATAGTTTCATTGATCGGAACTGATAATCCTCTCTCAGCATCTGAAATGCATAAAAACAAGATTATTTTTCAAAACAACTGCTTAATTGATTACAAAATAAGGCAACCTGAGCAATCCTCCAGGTATGAGATCCAGAAGAAAACTCGTCCCGGGGCCAGAAAGTGCTTTCCTCAGGACTTACAAACGGAGGAGGAATGAATGCGGTTTGTAGTTTCTCCTTCATTAATACAACACGCCTGCAGTACGTTCAATTACAGCAGTGTGCAGAAGATGTTGTAAGTTTAAAGATTTAAACAGCTTACAAAAGTCGCCTCGGGTGTTTTAGTTGCCATCAGTTAATTCCTTTAATTTATGGATTTTACTGTGCTGTCTGTGAGAAGAAAAGCAGAAGTGGGTCAGATTCCCTGTGATGATCCGTTTGACAACTGACAGTGATATCCAGAAAACATCCTTTCAGCTGATGATGATGATGATGATGAAGAGTGGGTCCAAAAAGTCTTAAAGTACACTGAAAATCTGGATTGTTTCTACTAAAACCTGAAAATACAAGGATTTTAACAATTTAGAAATGATGTAAAATGAATAAGCATTATTCTATGTAACTTTTGGCCCTCTAGCAGTTAAAAAACAAAACTTTATGCATTTTGCAAAAGACTGTGGATGAATATGACCCTTCACATAGATAATACTTTACATTGAACTCTGTTAGAGAGTTTATCTGTTCATCTCAGTTTATCTGTTTAATAAAATACCTTACACACCTCTTGAGTAATAAAAACATCATCTCTGTGTCATCTTTACATCTTTACTATCCTTCAGTTCTCTCCATCTCCGTAAGCCAATGTTGAATCTTGTTTTATTACAGCTTTGTCACGTTCTCTTTTTGCCAGCAAACGCTCCTCTGTTCGGCATTTGTTTAAAACAAGTGATTCATGTCAAATCATGTTCCATGTCAAACTTTCCCGCTCGTTCTGACAACTAACCTCTGCCATACTTCAGACTCGTGTCAACGCAGCCACTTTTCTCTGTTTATGGATATGATGAGACATGCATATTTTAATTTATTTTAAGCCTGAAAGTTGGGGCCTGGGACAAGAGTATAAATCATATATGCACAAGGCATTTAAAGGGGACCTATAATGCCACTTTCTCAAGATGTAATATAAGTCTCTGGTGTCTCCAGAATGTGTGTGTGACGTTTCAGCTCAAAATACCCCACAGATCATTTATTATAGCTTGTCAAATTTGAGCAAAAACACGCCGTTTTTGTGTGTGTCCCTTTAAATGCAAATGAGCTCCACTTTCCAGAAGAGGGCGGAGCTTTAACAGCTCAACAACAACAAAGCTGGAGAATCTCACGCAGCCAAAATGAGGATTGTCAGTAACGGTGTTCAGCCTTACATTGTTCAACCCAGCGATTGGGTTGTTTTAACCCAGCGGTTGGGTTAAATATGGACAAACCCAGCGATTGGGTTGTTTTAACCCAGCAGTTGGGTTAAATATGGACAAACCCAGCGATTGGGTTAAATATGGACAAACCCAGCGGTTGGGTTGTTGTAGCCCAGCAGTTGGATTAAATATGGACAAACCCAGCAGTTGGGTTAAATATAGACAAACCCAGCTATTGGGTTGTTTTAGCCAAGCGGTTGGGTTAAATATGGACAAACCCAGCGATTGGGTTGTTTTAACCCAGCGGTTGGGTTAAATATGGACAAACCCAGCGATTGGGTTGTTTTAGCCCAGCGGTTGGGTTAAATATGGACAAACCCAGCGATTGGGTTGTTTTAGCCCAGCGGTTGGGTTAAATATGGACAAACCTAGCGATTGGGTTGTTTTAACCCAACAGGTGGGTTAAATATGGACAAACCCAGCAACTGGGTTAAATACGGACAAACCCAGTGACTGGGTTGTTTTAGCCCAGCGGTTGGGTTAAATATGGACAAACCCAGCGATTTGGTTGTTTTAAGCCAGCAGTTGGGTTAAATATGGACAAACCCAGCAACTGGGTTAAATATGGACAAACCCAGTGACTGGGTTGTTTTAGCCCAGCGGTCGGGTTAAATATGGACAAACCCAGCGATTTGGTTGTTTTAAGCCAGCAGTTGGGTTAAATATGGACAAACCTAGCGATTGGGTTAAATATGGACATACCTAGCGATTGGGTTGTTTTAATCCAGCAGTTGGGTTAAATATGGACAAACCCAGCGATTGGGTTGTTTTAACCCAGCAGTTGGGTTAAATATGGACAAACCCAGCGGTTGGGTTAAATGTTTGATCAACATGCTGGGTAGTTTAATTTAACTCAACTATTGCTTAAAAACCACTATATGTCTGACTTAAAATGAACCCAAAATAGGTTGGAAATTAAAAATCAGACACATAATTACTAGAGGCAACAATAATAATCAAAAGGTGATCATTTATTAATTTATTAATTTGTTAACCACCCCTTTAAAAATGAGCTAAAATAAATGAATGTATGGGAGATACAGTTCTAATGTGAACTTCATATAACAAATAAAAATGTGCAAAATACAAATTAAGCATTTGTACTGGAAATAATGAAAGTTTGATGCTTTTGGTAGTAAGCTGAGCTTTAATTTGAATATGATGAGAAGCTGTGGACTTTCCTCACCTGCTGTGATTCTTTCTGCCGCTGAACAACATCTGAAGTGGAACCAGTTCATACTGAAGCAGGACTCAGTCGCTGTCTGAATCTCATTAAAAGTTTGTCATGTTAATGTCATGCTGGCTGAGGTTTGATCAGAAGATGTTTTAAAGCCACCTAAAGATGCTCAGCAGGAGACAATTTCTAGAATTCAGATTGTGAAGATGAGAAGAAATGACGTTTCTGTAGAATGTGCTACAGCAGTAATGACATGAATCTCCATTAGCAGTGACACACTTTCATGAGCATGCTCCTTGTGTTATGCACTGTAAAAAATATTGTTGGTCAAACTTTAGTTACCTGGTTACCTTAAAATTTTGAGTTCATTGAAATTAAAAATTTGAGTTAATACAATGAAGGCGATTGATTTAATAAATAGAAACTCAAAATATTATGTTATCTGAACCATATTAATTATCTATAAACACTAAAAAATGTTGGGTTAAATATGGACAAACCCAGCGATTGGGTTGTTTTGATCCAGCGGTTGGGTCAAATGTTTGCAAAACCTGCTGGGTAGTTTTGTTTAACTCAACTATTGTTTAAAAATGACTATATGTCTGGCTTAAAATAAACCCAAAATATGTTGGAAATTAAAAATCAAACACATAATTACTGGAGGCAACAATAATAATCAAAAGGTAAACATTTATTATTAAGCAATTTAATAAATGTTTATTATTTAATTAATATTTATTTATTAAACATATTAATAAATGTTAATTTCCAGCCTATTTTGGTAAGCAAGCAATATAGTAATTTTTAAACAATAGTTGAGTTAAATAAAACTACTCAGCAGGTTGGGTCAAACATTTAACCCATCTGCTGGGTTAAAACTGTTTTAAATTAACTCAAAACTCAAACATTTAACCCAAGCGGTAGGTCAAAACAACCCAATCACTGGGTTTGTCCATATTTAAGTGAAGTTATCTGAAAACAGATTTTCATCATTTATCACAATTTTTTTCTTTTGTTAAATCAACTTTAATAAGTAATGTGGTTCAGATAACTTAATATTTTCAGTTTCTGTTGAAATCGCCTTTATTGTATTAACTCAAATTTTTAATTTCAATAAACTGAAAATTAAGGCAACCAGGTAACTTACTTTTTTAAGTTAAACCAACAATATTTTTTAGTGTACTTTTTCAGAAATCAGGGAATAAACGCAAAATTATTGATGCAATTTGCTGCATAAATCCTCTGTTGTGTGACTGTGTTAAATTTCATTAAATCTCATGAGTTTATTTCTCCTTAATGTCAAGTTTCAGTTCAACTTAGTGTGTTGTGCACCAATTCAATTCAAATGCACACTTATGAATTGTTAGGAAGCCTATAGGGTAAATTCTGAATTTCACATTTATGCCGTTGCGTATTATACATTTGAGTTGTTCCTCAGTGAATGTTTCTGTCATGAGAACATCAGAAACTCTTCTCGTGCTCATCGTTGTGCATCTGTCTTTGATGAATCCATCGCTCTGGGCGACTGCAGCGCGCCTATAAAAGCAATAAAAGCCAACAATGGCTTTTCAAAAATTAACGCTGCATCTCCATATTGATGAGGAAACATATCCAATCTTTGCTTTTGCCTTTCTTTAAATGTCACAGTGATGGATGCCATATTTTCAGCATGCCATAATCAACTGTTTTTTGATATTTTGAATAATGCTGCTTTTGAATTATAGCCAGCAAAAGGAATAATCACTCAAATATGGGAATGCACATGGTGAGGGGGGGTATGTAAATGAGTGCATATGCATTAATGCATGACCCTATAAGAATAACAATCACGCCTTCCGGCACTAAAGCAGGTGTCGTTAATAGTCACGCCGGAAGCGCAGAGCTCAAACCCACTGCCTCCACGCTGGTCTATTTTCAGCCCTGCATTACAACGTCTCTTGTTATTATTTTACGGTTATCTGAGCCCATTCAGTGCCCTTCGTGTTCTGCTGTGTGTCACGCTGAAATGGGTTTCATGGATGTCGTCTACATTTTTATGTCACTATCAGAGAAAATATGCACGTGTTTGTAGCCTACATCTGCGTGCTTGAGTTTATTGAGCAGGTATTTCCAGCTCTTATTACTGGTGAGACAGATGCGGCCCATTATTACTGAGACTTTTTAATTATGCACAAACAAACACTACTACAGGCCGTGGAGGAAATTCATTTTATTTAATCATTACAAGACTTTTATACCAGGAAGTGGCTTTTAAAATGCATCATGCAATTTTGTGAGAGTTTATTTATTTTTTATATATGTTTATTTTCTCTTATTTTTAAATATAGCCTACAATCCAAAATTTGTGGCTTGCCAAAATGTTGACGTGTACATATATTTCAGTTGAAGGACCAATGATTACAGTGCATAGAAATGCATGAACAATCACACACATAAAAGCTCTCTCTCTCTCTCTCTCTCTCTCACACACACACACACACACACACACACACACACACACACACGCGGCGCCCCCTAGTGGTCATATAACGCATTGTCGGTGAGTGTGCTGTGCTGAAATCAGGCATCTGCTGAGGATTTGAAGCACAACAACTCCTGTATTATATGGAGGGAAAACAGATTATTTGAATTTTATATATATATATATATATATATATATATATATATATATATATAAATTCCTTGTTTCTGTGGATTTTTCTACAATCTTACAGTACTTATGGTAGCACATTTCCACCACATAAGAAAAAAAAACATCATGCCTTGACATGACAAACATAAAAAGTCATAATTATGACATACTAAATTATATTTATGAGATTTAAAATGACATGAGTCATATTTATGAGATGAAAAGCCAAAGTTATGACAAATCAAAACTTGACATAGTACATTAAAATTATTACAAAAAGTTATATTTATGAGATAAAAAAATGATAATTATGACATAAATCGAAATTATGAGTCAAAAATCAACAATTATGACAGAAAGTCAACAATGTGACATACTAAGTGATAATTATGACAGAATAATTCCCATTTATGAAATTAAAAGCAAAATTGGCAAAAAGTCATAATTATGAGATATTAACTTATATTTATGAGATTTAAAAGTGATAATTATTACACCATATTTATGAGATGAAAAGTCGAAGTTATGACAAATCAAAACTTGATGTAGTACATTGAAACTATTATAAAAAAGTTATATTTATGAGATAAAAAGTGATAATTATGACATAAGTCAAAATTATGAGACAAAATACAATTATGACAGAAAGTCAACATTATGCAATACTGTTATATTTATGAGATTAAAAGTGATAATTATGACAGAAGTCTTATTTATGAGATTAATAGTGAAATTGGCAAAAAGTCATAATTATGAGATTAAAAGTCATTATGAAATACTAAGTCATATTAATGACATTAAAAGTCGAATTTATGACACGAGGCAATTTATATCAGAATTTCAACTTTTTGACATTTAACTTTATCTCATAATCTTGACTTTTTATACAACATGGTTTTGAAGTTTTATGTCATAATTATGATTTACCAAAGCATTTGTTCTTATGTGGTGGAAATGGGTTTCCATAAGGCCAATAATTCAGCACATGAACTACACAGACAGTACTAAAAGTCAGAACAAAAGGCATACTAACTGTACAATTAATCTAACATCAGCATGATCTGTCAATCAAATATCAGATCACAACTGGTTAGACAAAATTCCTCTCTTTCTGGGGGGCGTGTCTTTGAGAACTGCTGTCTGATTGGCTGCTCAGGAGTTCCTTGTATTAATGTAGTCCTGTGAGGGAGACCCATTCATCCTGACCTGCGGGATGATGGGAAGGTTCAGGCCCCCCACAGCAGCCTGTCATAGTGACTGATGGAGAGCAGAGGAAACCCCAAACCTCCCAGAGAGAGAGAGAGAGAGAGAGAGAGATGCAGACGCCCCAATATGAGCCCAGCGCTCACTAACAAAGTAATATAGATGACAGAAGGGTTCTTTCTCATCATCATCATCATCAGTGAATTATGTACCTTTAAGTATGCAAAATATAATGCATCCATTTTCTTGCAATATGTAAATTAATTATATTATTTAATTTACTTCAAAATTAAAAGTCAGCATGAAACGGAAGCTGTAATAGTCTTTTCTTCCCTATTGTGACGTATATCCGAGTGAATCGGCCTCTGGAATAAAAGTGCATTCACACCATGTCGTAAAAACGAAATTTCAACTTGTAAAAAGTGTTCACGTCCTACTTGTACCATGTGACCACTGCAGTATTCCATAAAAAAATACGAAGTTTTGATTTCATGGTGACTTTAAGGTAGAAACTGAACTTAAGTTTTTAAGTAGGAGGACATTGATGGATCTTGTGACATCAGATTAATATTGAACTTAATTTAATCATTAAGTGCCTCTTTGTTAAATGTCTTTTTTTGTTCAGGTTTTGAGTCAAACACTTTTAGATCAAACCCTGTGGTTTTCACTGTAATGTAATGAATGCTGCTCAATAGCGCCAGACCTCAGATTAACACGGCAGTGCTGCCACCATGTGGCTTCTGTTGATCATTACACTTTCACACTTCAGTCACGTGTGCACTCTCTGAGAAAAACTTTTTCAACATGAAGATAATTGAGAAGTTACAGCATCTCACAGCACCATTAAAGCACTGACATTCATATATGAAAAATACTTTGTATTTTAATATACATTTATATTTTTATTTTTTTGTGCAAAGATGCACACTACCATTCAAAAGTTTGGGGTTGGTAAGATTTTAAAATGTTTTTGAAAGAAGTCTATTCTGTTCACCAAGGCTGGATTTATTTGAAAAATAAATAAATAAAAATGGTGAAATATTATTTCAATTCTAAGTGAATATATTTTAAAATATAATTTATTTCTGCAATTCAAAGCTGAATTTTCAGCATCATTACTCCAGTCTTATAGTGTCACATGATCCTTCAGAAATCATTCTGCTGATTTGCTGCTCAAGAAACATTTATGATTATTATACAGTTTGTAAAATAAACAAAAATCGTGTTTACAGTAAGCTAATGCACTTAATAATGGAAGTCTATGGTGCAAGATATTCATGGACGCATTAAAGTAATAATTTATCTATACAAATGTTTAATTTCAGCAGTATCTAAATCATACTTTTCGTAGTTCAACATACAAACCCAATTCCAAAAAAGTTGGGACACTGTACAAATTGTGAATAAAAAAGGAATGCAATAATTTATAAATCTCATAAACTTATATTTTATTCACAATAGAATATAGATAACATATCAAATGTTGAAAGTGAGACATTTTGAAATGTCATGCCAAATATTGGCTCATTTTGGATTTCATGAGAGCTACACATTCCAAAAAAGTTGGGACAGGTAGCAATAAGAGGCCGGAAAAGTTAAATGTACATATAAGGAACAGCTGGAGGACCAATTTGCAACTTATTAGGTCAATTGGCAACATGATTGGGTATAAAAAGAGCCTCTCAGAGTGGCAGTGTCTCTCAGAAGTCAAGATGGGCAGAGGATCGCCAATTCCCCCAATGCTGCGGCCAAAAATAGTGGAGCAATATCAGAAAGGAGTTTCTCAGAGAAAAATTGCAAAGAGTTTGAAGTTATCATCATCTACAGTGCATAATATCATCCAAAGATTCAGAGAATCTGGAACAATCTCTGTGCGTAAGGGTCAAGGCCGGAAAACCATACTGGATGCCCGTGATCTTCGGGCCCTTAGACGGCACTGCATCACATACAGGAATGCTACTGTAATGGAAATCACAACATGGGCTCAGGAATACTTCCAGAAAACATTGTCGGTGAACACAATCCACCGTGCCATTCGCCGTTGCTGGCTAAAACTCTATAGGTCAAAAAAGAAGCCATATCTAAACATGATCCAGAAGCGCAGGCGTTTTCTCTGGGCCAAGGCTCATTTAAAATGGACTGTGGCAAAGTGGAAAACTGTTCTGTGGTCAGACGAATCAAAATTTGAAGTTCTTTTTGGAAAACTGGGACGCCATGTCATCCGGACTAAAGAGGACAAGGACAACCCAAGTTGTTATCAGCGCTCAGTTCAGAAGCCTGCATCTCTGATGGTATGGGGTTGCATGAGTGCGTGTGGCATGGGCAGCTTACACATCTGGAAAGGCACCATCAATGCTGAAAGGTATATCCAAGTTCTAGAACAACATATGCTCCCATCCAGACGTCGTCTCTTTCAGGGAAGACCTTGCATTTTCCAACATGACAATGCCAGACCACATACTGCATCAATTACAACATCATGGCTGTGTAGAAGAAGGATCCGGGTACTGAAATGACCAGCCTGCAGTCCAGATCTTTCACCCATAGAAAACATTTGGCGCATCATAAAGAGGAAGATGCGACAAAGAAGACCTAAGACAGTTGAGCAACTAGAAGCCTGTATTAGACAAGAATGGGACAACATTCCTATTCCTAAACTTGAGCAACTTGTCTCCTCAGTCCCCAGACGTTTGCAGACTGTTATAAAAGAATAGGGGATGCCACACAGTGGTAAACATGGCCTTGTCTCAACTTTTTTGAGATGTGTTAATGCCATGAAATTTAAAATCAACTTATTTTTCCCTTAAAATGATACATGTTCTCAGTTTAAACATTTGATATGTCATCTATGTTGTATTCTGAATAAAATACTGAAACTTGAAACAATGCATTCTTTTTTTATTCACAATTTATACAGTGTCCCAACTTTTTTGGAATCGGGTTTGTATCTTTTCATATATTTTCTCCATCTAAACAGTCTCTATTAGCCTGTTTAAATAGTGTACTCTATGTTAATGTTTTTTTTATGGAGCTAAAGCATTTATTCAGATTTTAAAAAAACATTTATCTCACAATTCCGAGTTGATATGTCACAACTCTGAAGAAAATATGAAAAAAAAGTCAGAAATGTGAGAAGAAGTTGCAATTAGTCTACCTTCTTCATTCAGAAACAGGCTTTATATTATTAGACCGTTTTTCAGCAGGTCCTTCGTCAAAGCTCTGAAATTCAGTCAGACGGGAATGTCACCCTGGTATCATAAAATATCTAATAAATTGTTTGAAAACGGAGAGTAAATAATCTAATTAAATATATTCTCAGCTGACGGTGTGTTTACTGTGAAGACTCGTTCATATGCGAGACGCATGTCTGTGTCCTCAGGATCTGATGTGATTTACTTACAGATTCACATTACGAGACACAAGATCATTTGAAGCAGCTGCTGTAAAATCAGTCAGTGTGTGTGTCTGTAAAACCTCATCCAACATGATTTAGTGTTTCCACAGGGATTTACAGAGAGATGATTGACCTTTAAACAGCATGAAACGACATTCATGTAAAAGTGACACAGAATTCTCAGTGACAATAAGAGAGAGAGAGAGAAACACTTAATGGATGGGACTTCAGTTTATCCTGATTGTAAAAGTAAGTAAAATTGATGCATAGTGAGGTTAAAGGGTTAGTTCGCCCAAAAAATGAAAATTCTGTCATCATTTACTCACCCTCATATCGTTCTTGAACAGGTAGGACTTTCGCTCATCTTCAGAGCACAAATGAAGATCTTTTTAATGAAATCTGAGCGATGGTCATAAAACTAGTCCATTTGAATCAAGCAGTTTAGTCCAAACTTTCTGAAGAGACTTGATTGCTTTATATGATGAACAGATTGAATTTAGGCTTTTATTCACATATAAACATTGATCAGCGAACATTAACAGAAACTCAACTGAACCTGCTTGATGCACGAGAAAAAAAAAAAACTCTTGCAGAAGCTCAAACATGCTGCGTAACACGAGAATGAACCTCACTGGTTCTTGAGGAAGCTCAAACGTGCTGCGTAACACCAGAATGAACCTCATTGGTTCTTGAGGAAGCTCAAACGTGCTGCGTAACATGAGAATGAACCTCATTGGTTCTTGAGGAAGCTCAAACGTGCTGCATAGCACCAGAATGAACCTCATTGGTTCTTGAGGAAGCTCAAACGTGCTGCGTAACACGAGAATGAACCTCATTGGTTCTTGTTGAAGCTCAAACGTGCTGCGTAACACCAGAATGAACCTCATCAGTTCTTGAGGAAGCTCAAACGTGCTGCGTAACACGAGAATGAACCTCATCAGTTCTTGAGGAAGCTCAAACGTGCTGCGTAACACCAGAATGAACCTCATTGGCTCTTGAGGAAGCTCAAACGTGCTGCGTAACACCAGAATGAACCTCATTGGTTCTTGAGGAAGCTCAAACGTGCTGCGTAACATGAGAATGAACCTCATTGGATCTTGATGAAGCCCAAACGTGCTGTGTAACACCAGAATGAACCTCGATGGTTCTTGAGGAAGCTCAAACGTGCTGCGTAACATGAGAATGAACCTCATTGGATCTTGATGAAGCCCAAACGTGCTGTGTAACACCAGAATGAACCTCATTGGTTCTTGCTGAAGCTCAAACATGCTGCGTAACACCAGAATGAACCTCATTGGCTCTTGCGGAAGCTCAAACGTGCTGCGTAACACGAGAATGAACCTCATTGGTTCTTGAGGAAGCTCAAACGTGCTGCGTAACACCAGAATGAACCTCATTGGCTCTTGAGGAAGCTCAAACGTGCTGCGTAACACCAGAATGAACCTCATTGGTTCTTGAGGAAGCTCAAACGTGCTGCGTAACATGAGAATGAACCTCATTGGATCTTGATGAAGCCCAAACGTGCTGTGTAACACCAGAATGAACCTCGATGCTTCTTGAGGAAGCTCAAACGTGCTGCGTAACATGAGAATGAACCTCATTGGATCTTGATGAAGCCCAAACGTGCTGTGTAACACCAGAATGAACCTCATTGGTTCTTGCTGAAGCTCAAACATGCTGCGTAACACCAGAATGAACCTCATTGGCTCTTGCGGAAGCTCAAACGTGCTGCGTAACACGAGAATGAACCTCATTTGTTCTTGCGGAAGCTCAAACGTGCTGCGTAACACCAGAATGAACCTCATTGGTTCTTGCGGAAGCTCAAACGTGCTGCGTGACACCAGAATGAACCTCACTGGTCCTTGCTGAAGCTCAAACGTGCTGCGTAACACGAGAATGAACCTCATTGGTTCTTGAGGAAGCTCAAACGTGCTGCGTAATACAAGAATGAACCTAACTGGATCTTGAAGAAGCTCAAACGTGCTGCGTAACACCAGAATGAACCTCACTGGTTCTTGCTGAAGCTCAAACGTGCTGCGTAACACCAGAATGAACCTCATTGGTTCTTGCTGAAGCTCAAACGTGCTGCGTAACACGAGAATGAACCTCACTGGATCTTGAGGAAGCTCAAACGTGCTGCGTAACACCAGAATGAACCTCACTGGTTCTTGCTGAAGCTCAAACATGCTGCGTAACACCAGAATGAACCTCATTGGTTCTTGCTGAAGCTCAAACGTGCTGCGTAACACGAGAATGAACCTCACTGGATCTTGAGGAAGCTCAAACGTGCTGCATAACACCAGAATGAACCTCATTGGTTCTTGCGGAAGCTCAAACGTGCTGCGTAACACCAGAATGAACCTCATTGGTTCTTGCTGAAGCTCAAACGTACTGCGTAACATGAGAAAGAACCTCATTGGTTCTTGCGGAAGCTCAAACGTGCTGCGTAACACCAGAATGAACCTCACTGGTTCTTGCTGAAGCTCAAACGTGCTGCGTAACACCAGAATGAACCTCATTGGTTCTTGCTGAAGCTCAAACGTGCTGCGTAACACGAGAATGAACCTCACTGGATCTTGAGGAAGCTCAAACGTGCTGCGTAACACGAGAATGAACCTCACTGGTTCTTGCTGAAGCTCAAACGTGCTGCGTAACACCAGAATGAACCTCATTGGTCCTTGTTGAAGCTCAAACGTGCTGCGTAACACGAGAATGAACCTCATTGGTTCTTGAGGAAGCTCAAACGTGCTGCGTAATACAATAATGAACCTCACTGGATCTTGAGGAAGCTCAAACGTGCTGCGTAACACCAGAATGAACCTCATTGGTTCTTGCTGAAGCTCAAACGTGCTGCGTAACACCAGAATGAACCTCATTGGTTCTTGCTGAAGCTCAAACGTGCTGCGTAACACCAGAATGAACCTCATTGGCTCTTGAGGAAGCTCAAACGTGCTGCGTAACACCAGAATGAACCTCATTGGCTCTTGCGGAAGCTCAAACGTGCTGCGTAACACGAGAATGAACCTCATTGGTTCTTGAGGAAGCTCAAACGTGCTGCGTAACACCAGAATGAACCTCATTGGCTCTTGAGGAAGCTCAAACGTGCTGCGTAACACCAGAATGAACCTCATTGGTTCTTGAGGAAGCTCAAACGTGCTGCGTAACATGAGAATGAACCTCATTGGATCTTGATGAAGCCCAAACGTGCTGTGTAACACCAGAATGAACCTCGATGCTTCTTGAGGAAGCTCAAACGTGCTGCGTAACATGAGAATGAACCTCATTGGATCTTGATGAAGCCCAAACGTGCTGTGTAACACCAGAATGAACCTCATTGGTTCTTGCTGAAGCTCAAACATGCTGCGTAACACCAGAATGAACCTCATTGGCTCTTGCGGAAGCTCAAACGTGCTGCGTAACACGAGAATGAACCTCATTTGTGCTTGCGGAAGCTCAAACGTGCTGCGTAACACCAGAATGAACCTCATTGGTTCTTGCGGAAGCTCAAACGTGCTGCGTGACACCAGAATGAACCTCACTGGTCCTTGCTGAAGCTCAAACGTGCTGCGTAACACGAGAATGAACCTCATTGGTTCTTGAGGAAGCTCAAACGTGCTGCGTAATACAAGAATGAACCTAACTGGATCTTGAAGAAGCTCAAACGTGCTGCGTAACACCAGAATGAACCTCACTGGTTCTTGCTGAAGCTCAAACGTGCTGCGTAACACCAGAATGAACCTCATTGGTTCTTGCTGAAGCTCAAACGTGCTGCGTAACACGAGAATGAACCTCACTGGATCTTGAGGAAGCTCAAACGTGCTGCGTAACACCAGAATGAACCTCACTGGTTCTTGCTGAAGCTCAAACATGCTGCGTAACACCAGAATGAACCTCATTGGTTCTTGCTGAAGCTCAAACGTGCTGCGTAACACGAGAATGAACCTCACTGGATCTTGAGGAAGCTCAAACGTGCTGCGTAACACCAGAATGAACCTCATTGGTTCTTGCGGAAGCTCAAACGTGCTGCGTAACACCAGAATGAACCTCATTGGTTCTTGCTGAAGCTCAAACGTACTGCGTAACATGAGAATGAACCTCATTGGTTCTTGCGGAAGCTCAAACGTGCTGCGTAACACCAGAATGAACCTCACTGGTTCTTGCTGAAGCTCAAACGTGCTGCGTAACACCAGAATGAACCTCATTGGTTCTTGCTGAAGCTCAAACGTGCTGCGTAACACGAGAATGAACCTCACTGGATCTTGAGGAAGCTCAAACGTGCTGCGTAACACGAGAATGAACCTCACTGGTTCTTGCTGAAGCTCAAACGTGCTGCGTAACACCAGAATGAACCTCATTGGTCCTTGCTGAAGCTCAAACGTGCTGCGTAACACGAGAATGAACCTCATTGGTTCTTGAGGAAGCTCAAACGTGCTGCATAATACAATAATGAACCTCACTGGATCTTGAGGAAGCTCAAACGTGCTGCGTAACACCAGAATGAACCTCATTGGTTCTTGCTGAAGCTCAAACGTGCTGCGTAACACCAGAATGAACCTCATTGGTTCTTGCTGAAGTTCAAACGTGCTGCGTAACACCAGAATGAACCTCACTGGATCTTGAGGAAGCTCAAACGTGCTGCGTAACACCAGAATGAACCTCACTGGTTCTTGCTGAAGCTCAAACATGCTGCGTAACACCAGAATGAACCTCATTGGTTCTTGCTGATGCTCAAACGTGCTGCGTAACACGAGAATGAACCTCACTGGATCTTGAGGAAGCTCAAACGTGCTGCGTAACACCAGAATGAACCTCACTGGTTCTTGCTGAAGCTCAAACGTGCTGCGTAACACCAGAATGAACCTCATTGGTTCTTGCTGATGCTCAAACGTGCTGCGTAACACGAGAATGAACCTCACTGGATCTTGAGGAAGCTCAAACGTGCTGCGTAACACCAGAATGAACCTCATTGGTTCTTGCTGATGCTCAAACGTGCTGCGTAACACGAGAATGAACCTCACTGGATCTTGAGGAAGCTCAAACGTGCTGCGTAACACCAGAATGAACCTCACTGGTTCTTGCTGAAGCTCAAACGTGCTGCGTAACACCAGAATGAACCTCACTGGTTCTTGCTGAAGCTCAAACATGCTGCGTAACACCAGAATGAACCTCATTGGTTCTTGCTGAAGCTCAAACGTGCTGCGTAACACGAGAATGAACCTCACTGGATCTTGAGGAAGCTCAAACGTGCTGCGTAACACCAGAATGAACCTCATTGGTTCTTGCGGAAGCTCAAACGTGCTGCGTAACACCAGAATGAACCTCATTGGTTCTTGCTGAAGCTCAAACGTACTGCGTAACATGAGAATGAACCTCATTGGTTCTTGAGGAAGCTCAAACGTGCTGCGTAATACAATAATGAACCTCACTGGATCTTGAGGAAGCTCAAACGTGCTGCGTAACACCAGAATGAACCTCACTGGTTCTTGCTGAAGCTCAAACGTGCTGCGTAACACCAGAATGAACCTCATTGGTTCTTGCTGAAGCTCAAACGTGCTGCGTAACACGAGAATGAACCTCACTGGATCTTGAGGAAGCTCAAACGTGCTGCGTAACACGAGAATGAACCTCACTGGTTCTTGCTGAAGCTCAAACGTGCTGCGTAACACCAGAATGAACCTCATTGGTCCTTGCTGAAGCTCAAACGTGCTGCGTAACACGAGAATGAACCTCATTGGTTCTTGAGGAAGCTCAAACGTGCTGCGTAATACAATAATGAACCTCACTGGATCTTGAGGAAGCTCAAACGTGCTGCGTAACACCAGAATGAACCTCATTGGTTCTTGCTGAAGCTCAAACGTGCTGCGTAACACCAGAATGAACCTCATTGGTTCTTGCTGAAGCTCAAACGTGCTGCGTAACACCAGAATGAACCTCACTGGATCTTGAGGAAGCTCAAACGTGCTGCGTAACACCAGAATGAACCTCACTGGTTCTTGCTGAAGCTCAAACATGCTGCGTAACACCAGAATGAACCTCATTGGTTCTTGCTGATGCTCAAACGTGCTGCGTAACACGAGAATGAACCTCACTGGATCTTGAGGAAGCTCAAACGTGCTGCGTAACACCAGAATGAACCTCACTGGTTCTTGCTGAAGCTCAAACATGCTGCGTAACACCAGAATGAACCTCATTGGTTCTTGCTGATGCTCAAACGTGCTGCGTAACACGAGAATGAACCTCACTGGATCTTGAGGAAGCTCAAACGTGCTGCGTAACACCAGAATGAACCTCATTGGTTCTTGCTGATGCTCAAACGTGCTGCGTAACACGAGAATGAACCTCACTGGATCTTGAGGAAGCTCAAATGTGCTGCGTAACACCAGAATGAACCTCATTGGTTCTTGCTGATGCTCAAACGTGCTGCGTAACACGAGAATGAACCTCACTGGATCTTGAGGAAGCTCAAACGTGCTGCGTAACACCAGAATGAACCTCACTGGTTCTTGCTGAAGCTCAAACGTGCTGCGTAACACCAGAATGAACCTCATTGGTTCTCACACGTCAATCGAACATGCTTGAGCTTCCATTTCCCACAACTGATGTGTGAGTTGATGAATGTTTATATGTGAATAAAAGCCTAAATTCAATCTGTTATTAAGACGCCCTCTATCACCTTTTTGATAATACACATTATTCAATATAAACATATATCAATATAAATGTGTCTATTTACGAGATAATGTGGATTTGTTTGGACGTGGTTTGCAACACTTACGGCAGATCTTGATGTGCTGGTTTCTTGTACAGTACGTCTCCTGATGTTCACTGTTCACAAAAAGACTTTTATGCCAAGACACATGAAAAAGACAAAAAAGGCCAAAGACAAAATATTTATTCACTGTCAGTCTGCGACTGCAGCTCTTCCTGAAACACTGGCAGTGTCAAATAAGGCAAAGGGCTTATAGATCATATGGATTTGTACAGTTTTGCACCAACAACAGTTATACATTCACCAGTTACTGTATGTGTGATATCATATAGATCTATATATATATTTATAAACATATTCCTAAAGAAGTGTGAGGGACGCAGGTGACAGAAGAAACACTCACGGTTATAAAGCTGATTCAGTCTTTACTGTGAAACACACCATCTCACGTCTTCATGACATAAATCTACTCTCTGTGATCTCTAATAAAATAAAATAAAATAAAAATATATTATGCTCATCATATATAGCTCTTAAACTGTGAGTTTTGCATTGGATAAATAAAATCTGTTCAGTTCAGTAGTCATTTAATATGCTGTGTATGCAAATAAACTCACTTAGGTCACATACAAGACATCAGCGTAGTGTTAGAAACACACGCGCACGCACACACACATGCATCCTTGTGTTAGTCTAATAAACATCATTTTTAGGATCTAGTGCACACACATCGAGCGATCGTTTCGTACTCACACACCCAACAGACAGTCAGTGACTTCAGAGATGAATTTGCACAAAAGCATCGATCACATCTAAAGCCGTTTTACAAATACATAGAAAAATATAATCCTCTGAATGCCCTTTTTACAATTATAGATAGATTATAGATTTATCTGAAAATATCAGTGTAGTTAGTGGTGGAGGATTGAGTGTGTTTGCTAAAGAGAAGTGAGTGAACTTCTTAACATATACAGTATATAGTAGGAGTAAACTTGCTAAAAATACCATGGTATATGATCATGTCAGATGGTACTGTATGATTACTATATTCATGTACTATAGTATTTATATAGTAGGCTATACTTCAAAATATAACTTCATGGTAGTGTTCAAAAAATGCGGTATTACCATATACTATGTGGTATTTACAAAAAGTACCATGCTCATGTAATACTATGGTATTCTTGTAGTACTATGTAAATACCATGGTACATGAATAGCACTCCTACATACCACTTACAAAAATGTACCATGGTATATGTACTGTGCCATTGCAGTATTCTTGAAAGTACCCTGAAATATTATAGTAGATGAAGTTTACTACCATGGTATATTTTTTAAAAATACCATAGTGTTACCATGTGATACCTTCACTGCACCATTGTGCAGTACTTTTTTTCGTTGGAAATAATACCTTTCTAACATAGTAATACCATAGTATTTTTATCTCACATGTTGCTCATTTCTACATTTATGATATAAATACAGTCTTCTGAACAATGTAGCGTAACAGGTGACAAAGCAACAAGTTTAAACACCTAAACGGAGATATTTGGTCAATTACTTGGTTTCTACTTGTGATGTCATGCTGGATAGCCCCGCCCACAGTGACATCTCATTGGTCTAAAATCCCACCTCATACACTACAGTTTAAAGGTTTGGGCTCAGTAAGATTTTTAATGTTAAAATACAGTAAAAATTGTGATATATTTTTGCAGTTTGAAATAAGTCTTTTTTATGTGAATATATTGTAAAGTGTAATTTATTTCTGTGATCAAAGCTGAATTTTCAGCATCATTACTCCAGTCTTCAGTGTCACATGATCATTCAGAAAGCATTCTAATATGATTTGCTGCTCAAGAAACATTTATGATTATTATCAGTGTTGAAAACAGTTGTGCTGCTTCTTATTTTTTTGTGGAAACAGTGATATACAATACTTTTTTTCAGGATTCTTTGATGAAAAGAATGTTCAAAAGAACAGAATTTATTTGAAATGGAATTCTTCTGTAACATTGTATCAAAATCTTACTGACCCCAAACTTTCAAACGTTAGTGCATCTGTATATTAAACACTGGATTGAGTTTTTACACACCACATAAAATGTATGCTGTCAGTTACTAGTCACTGGTAACTTGTCGAGTCACCTCCGGTCAGACTTTTCGGTGGTAAATAAAGACCATTCTGTGTTATCGACGGTAGAGGATGAGACTGTGTAAATGTGGATTAGTCTAATTAGTGTCTGAACAGATCCTAGCATCAATTGGACGACGTACACAGCTTCAGTAGAGGTCTTTGTAGGGTTTGGAGTAGTTAAACATCAGGTAATCCATGTAGTAGAAGTCATACGCCCGCTGCCGCTCCGAAGCGTTCAGCTGGGAAAAATAATGCTGTGTGATCTGAGTGGAAGTTCTGGCCGCTTTGGGGTTCCCGTCCTTGAACGAGGGATATGTCAGGTTCTCCGGGGCCCCGATCTTTCGTAAAAGGAAGTTGGCGTCTTCTTCCAAGGTCTCAACCTTCCCGATGAAGTCGTAGTGCAGGTGGCAAGGGCTGCAAAGTTGGTTGGTTGCTTCCCAATGGATGTCCATTCCTACGGGACGGTGCACGTCCAGCAGGTAGTGGATGAACTCCCGAAAGGTCACGCCGCTTCCCGTCTTCAAAGCCGCCTGGGATGCGTTCACTCTGTATTTCGAGATGATGGGCTTCCCGAATACGGGATGGTAGTAGGAATTGGGGCTCTCGAATTTGTCCCTGAACGCTGACACCAGGCGCTCCATGGGCTCGCGGACGAACAGCACTTTGGTGTACGTCTCCAAACGCTTGGTTATGCCTTGCCGGTCGAAGCTGTCCAGACGTTTCAGGTGATTGTCGTAATGAACGGCCACGTGATTGATTTCCTGCGTGGTGTTGGCGACGCCGGCCAGAACCATCAGGACCCTCTTCCAGTTGGAGCATCCGGCTTTCGGCACCTCGCAGTACAGCAGTTTGTGTCTGTCCTCCACGTAAATCCGCGACACGTGATGCGGCGTTATTGTCCGAGAAATATTACTCCGATACTTCCCGCAGACCTCCCGCACGATCCGTCGACGGGACTCCTGAATGTCAGCCAGACGCCGCGAGTTCTCCGTGGCCGAGTATGATGAAGACGACGACAACATGGAGGAGTTCGTGTGGGGTCGCTGCACCGGGCTGGTCTTTAAAAGTTTCCGGTGGCGTTTGGTGACCTGTTGGGAGCCCGGGTCATGCTCTCGGGAGCCCGGTGTGGCGGCTTGTCGTTTCCACTGGAAATCTGGTAGCTGCATGGGTGAGATGGGGTCGACGTCGCCCTCCTCTGACCGCTGGTTGAGTCTAGCGGAGACGCTGCCCATGACCTCACTGAACTGGGCGCACTGCTCCTTCAAACACACACAAGAAAAACCTATGAAGCATACTGACATTATAAGAAAAGCATGTATTCATTGTGTTATATTTCACACCAAATGAAGAAAAATACCCTAAATTCCCATTATTCATCATTTTAATGTGAAGAATATATATATATATATATATATATATATATATATATATATATATATATATATAATATATACACACTTCCATTCAAAAGTTTGGGATCGGTAAGATTTTTAATGTCTTTAAAAGAAGTTTCATCTGCTCACCAAGGCTGCATTTATTTAATTAAAAATACAGTAAAATCAGTAATATTGTGAAATATTATTACAATTTAAAACTAGATAAAAAAGTTAGTCGAGACAAACTTTAAGTTGGCTTGAAAAAGCCGAACCAGAAAGTTTGAAGTAGTTTTGAAAGTTTTCAGTTTGAATGTTTTCAGTTTGAAAGTTTAAGTTTAAATATAGATAGATAGATAGATAGATAGATAGATAGATAGATAGATAGATAGATAGATAGACAGATAGATAGATAGATAGATAGATAGATAGATAGATATAGATAGATAGATAGATAGATAGATAGATTTAGAAATAATATTTTGGATGGTTGCTAGGGTGTGCTAAGGTATTTTGGGTGGTTGCTAGGGTGTTGCTATTTGGTTGCTAGGGTACTCGGGGTGGTTGCTAAGGTGTTGCTAGGGTACTCAGGGTGGTTGCTATGTGGTTGCTAGGGTACCCGGAGTGGTTGCTAAGGTATTCTGGGTGGTTGCTAGGGTGTTGCTATGCGGTTGCTAGGGTACCAGGAGTGGTTGCTAAGGTGTTGCTATGTGGAATAATATTATTCTTTGATGAATAGAAAGTTCAAAAGAACAGCATTTATTTGAAATATAATCTTTTGTTACATTTTAAATGTCTTTACTGTCACTTTTGATCAATTTAATGCATCCTTGCTGAGAAAAAAATATAGTAATTTCTTTAAATTCTTCTAAAAAAAATAAAAATACAAATTCTCACTGACTCCAAACTTTTGAACGGTAGTGTATAATGTTACAAAAGCTTTGTATTTCAGATAAATGCTGTTCTTTTGAACTTTCTATTCATCAAGGAATCCTGAAAAAAAAAGTATACAACTGTTTTTAACATTGATAATAATAATAAATGTTTCTTGAGCAGCAAATCATCATATTAGAATGATTTCTGAAGGATCATGTGACACTGAAGACTGGAGTAACGATGCTGAAAATTCAGCTTTGATCACAGGAATAAATTACTTTGTCAAATATATTTAAATAGTACACAGTTATTTTAAATTGTAATAATATTTCACAATATTACTGTTTTTTACTGTATTTTTAATTAAATAAATGTAGCCTTGGTGAGCATACAAAACTTCTTTTAAAAACATTAAAAATCTTAGTGGTTCCAAACTTTTGGACTGTACTGTATATATATATATATATATATATATATATATATATATATATATATATATATATATATATATATATATATATATATATAGTGAATGAGAAACATTCACTAATTACAGCTTTCCAAGTGTAACTATGTGACCTTGCTTCAAACATGTAATTTTGCACATGCAATATACAGAGACAGATGCATATTATATATCAGCCAATAATCAGTATCGGCCAATAAAAGCACATTTTCACACTATTGGCATCTATATATAGATAGTAGTCAACATTTGAAGTGGATCAAAACCTTTCATCAAAGTTGTCCTAACCTTCTTCTTAGGACAACTCTGATGAACTTTTTTGATCCACTTTTGACTGCTGTATATTAGAGATGCACCAATATTTCAATCAATAATCGGTATTGGCTGATAAAAGCACATTTTCACACTATCAGCTATTGGCCGATAGTTTAAAAACAGCCGATATTCAGGGCCGATATATCCTGTCAATCAAGAGAGGGCAGGAAAATGCACTGAGTTTGTGCTTTTTGTAAATAAAATGCTGAGAAACCAGTCTGATGTTCAATATTAATAGTAATTATATGAATTAATAACATTCAGAAAGTTAAGAAATATTAATTTAATCTTCAGAATTTAGTTAATGTGTGATAATATTAATTTGAATAATGTGTTTGTTTATAACTGATACCAGTTACTCTGAAACAAGTTGATGAAATGGAGAGAATAATGTTTTTATTTGCATTTCTTTCAAAATATAATAATTAAAAATATAATGATTAATTATAATGAAGTTATCATTAATTTAAAAGAAGGTATATCCCCCAAACTATCGGTATCGTTATTGGTGGAGAAATTTAGTACCGGTGCATCTATATATATATATATATATATATATATATATATATATATATATATATATATATATATATATATGTAAATTGTGAAGTGTCAAAATTAAAACATCTAAATGAATGCATATAAAGATTTTTGTTTGCACATGCAATCTTTATGGAAAATATAAATATATAAAAATGTACATACATATATTTACAATCATTATATGTATTATATGACAGTATATCATATTACTTTCAATCAGAAAGTGCACATTATCAACTGATGCCTTTAATGAAAGTATACATAATAAATAAAAAGATAATAACTAAATAAATCAATGCAAAATAAAAATCCTAAATATATAAAAGGGCACATTATTAACTGATGCCATATTGTTCAGCTGATCTGGGGTGCGTTTCCCAAAGCGAACTATGGTCGCAAGTTCCGTCGTTACCAATAGAGTTCAATGGGACTTACGACCATAGTTGACTAACGATGCTTACGGGAAACGCACCATTGGCTGATGTATCAATCTATCTTCAGTCTCACAGTTTTCAGTGTGTAACTCTTTGTTTTTAAACCATCAGATGGCGCCATTGAGCTGTTTCTGATCTGCCTGTTCTCCGCTGGATGAATGTGTCTCATTACAGCTCATCTGTTCTCTGTCTGTGACTCAGTCTGAATATCTCTAATCCGCTAATTGACGAGGATTTTTGCTTAATTCTCTACGTCACCTGATTTCAAAAACACGTCGCCTGTGGCAAATATCAATTTAACTTCTCATTTGAATTCATTAAGGTGCAATAAAGTCAATGAATTGAATAATCATAAATCCAGTATTAACGAGGTGATTAGTTCGTTATGAAGTCAGGGTTCATTTGATTAGTGATGGCAGGCTACGGCCCAGCAATCTGCCCCTTCCCCTGGGACAATATGAGGGCATGAGTGGAGAAGAGACGATGTTTAATACAATCACATGTGTTTCTGCATTCTGATAAAGCGTTCAAACTGTTTATGGAATAAGACATGATCTCACCTGTCTGGACTGAGTCGTGCCCCTGAACTTCACACCTGAAAGACAAGACAGACAAACAAACAGATTAGTTGTGCATGCAAAGACATTGATATGCATAATGGATTCTGCACTTTAAACAGGCCTAAAAATCATGCACCTTTAAAAACAGTTCAACTTAAAATGCATCTCAATACCATTCAGAACAGTAAAACACATCTTGTGTGAACAGCCCGAGTGTGTGTGTGCACACAACGACACACACGAAGGCCACATGCTGCGTCTTTCATATTCCATTTTAACAATCTCAAGCATTTCAAAGCGCTTATTCTGTAATTACGGAGTGAATGAGACACATTCACTAATTACAGCTTTCCAAGTGTAACCATGTGACCTTGTTTCAAACATATAATTTTGCACATGCAATATACAGAGACAGATGCATATTATATATCTAAAAATTACAATCTGAAGAATTGTTTTTGCATCTTAAAGTGCCTCTATTATGCTATTTTAATGATTCCTTTTGTGTCTGAGGTCTCCTACATGCATCCAAGGTAAAAAACACTTTCATTTTCTCATAATATCCACTGCAGCATCAGCTCTTTTCTCTCAGTGTCTGAAACGGTTTGATCAATGATTCAGTCTCTCTAAACCCCGCCTTTCCAAGAGCCTGCTCTGCTCTGATTGATCAGATGGACCAGTCTACTGTGATTGGTCTAGTGTGGATAACCAAACTCTCATTATCATATCTGATACACAGTGATACGAACAGTAACGATGGCGTCGGTTTTACCGTATCAATCTCATCAATTTGCTTTGGCAGCAGAAAACAGTGTCTTCATATCAACATATAGATTTACACGCAACATCTTAATAATGTATACTGCCCTGCGTCTCGGCTAGTGTGGTCAAAAACAGTGGAAAACACCACACGGGTTCATACAGCATCCACATGCTACTTGTTTACAGTCAGAGACGATGCTATGATCATCACTGTCACCCATCTTACAACAGGTTATGAATATTCATGAGAAAACCTTGTGTTTACTTCATCATTAGTCCACTGTTAGCTCGTATTCCAGAGGAACATGACTTCTGCTTCTTGGCTCTTGAATGTTTTGACATCAAACCAGAGTATGTGATGGGTGTGGAGCGGACACAGAGCAGGGAGTTCTGGGATTTTGCCTGAAGCGTTGATGTTCTCTCTCACTTCAAGATACTGCTTCATCACAAGCATAAAACGCATGTAAACTGCTAAATATGCTACTGCTTGTCAGGAGGAATTCACCACCTATTCATAGTGTTAACATGTTATTAGCAGTTAGAACGAGAGAGTTTTATTATAAGGATATTATAAACAAAGAAGACGATCAAAAATGCACTACGGGTCAAAAGTTTGGAATAATTACAAATTTCTTCATGATCACCAGAGGCTGCATTTATCTGATGAAAAATACAGTAAAAACAGTGAAATATTATTACAATTTAAAATAAATTTCTATGTGAATATTTGGTAAAATGTAATTTATTCCTGTGATCAAAGCTGAATTTATTTGATTAAAAATACAGTAAAAATCACAAAATATTATTATCATTTAAAATAACTGTTTTCTATGTGAATATATAATAAAATGTAATTTATTCCTGTGATCAAAGCTGAATTTATTTGATTAAAAATACAGTACAAATCACAAAATATTATTACAATTTAAAAAAATTGTTTTCTATGTGAATATATGGTAAAATGTAATTTATTCCTGTGATCAAAGCTGAATTTATTTGACTAAAAATACAGTAAAAAAATCACAAAATATTATTTCAATTTAAAATAATTGTTTTCTATGTGAATATATAATAAAATATAATTTATTCCTGTGATCAAAGCTGAATTTATTTGATTAAAAATACAGTAAAAATCACAAAATATTATTATAATTTAAAATGGCTGTTTTCTATGTAAATTTATAGTAAAATGTAATTTATTTCTGTGATCAAAGCTGAATTTATGATTAAAAATACAGTAAAAATCACAAAATATTATTACAATTTAAAATAAATGTTTTCTATGTGAATATATTGTAATTTATTCCTGTGATTAAAGCTGAATTTATTTGATTAAAAATACAGTAAAAATCACAAAATATTATTACAATTTAAAATGGCTGTTTTCTACGTAAATATATAGTAAAATGTAATTTATTTATGTGATCAAAGCTGAATTTTTTTTTATTACAAATACAGTAAAAATCACAAAATATCATTACAATTTAAAATAACTTTTTTCTATGCAAATATATAGTCACATTTCATTTATTCCTGTGATCAAAACTGAATTTTCAGCATCATTACTCCAGTCTTCAGTGTCACATGATCCTTCAGAAAACATTCTAATATGATGATTTGCTGCTCAAGAAAAAATTATGAAAATATTCAAAATATTTCACATTTTTACTGTATTTTTGTTCAAATAAATGCAGCCTTGGTGAGCAGAAGAGACTCCTTTTAAAAACAATAAAACATCTTTAATTATTCAAAACTTTTAAACTGATAATGTACAAATATATAAATTTGAATGAACAAATTCATTGTGGACTTTAAAAAAGTATACAATAAATTTGGGAATTTGCAAACTTGGATTTGGAGCGATTATAAAAGGCTTGGCACAAAACACCAGTGCAAAATTCTTACAAGTTACAAACCAAGCAGCAGAAGTTGTTAAGATGTTCTGAATGTTTGTGAACTAATGCTGCACGACTGTACAACAGAAGCGCAGGTTGTTTGCGAGCGAACGCTCCAGCTGTACTTTGTGACTCCGTGTGTTTTCTGTAAACAAATGTTCCTGTCAAGAAGTGAGCCACGGGCTAAATAAATTACACCGCACAGACAAACTTTTACAGAGCTGTTAATTGGCAAGCAGTTGATTAAAATGCAAAAGAGCTCTTGACCTGTTGTAACTCCCTCTAAAGACTGCACACATCAGAAGAAACAGAGGGAGTGTCTGCAGACATCAGCGCACACCTGCATCTCTTTAAAGACGAGTGAGCGAGAGAATCTTGTCAGTCCACATGCATGCTGGGAAGGATGATGCGCTTGATTTACACCGGAGATCTTCATATCTTCTGACTGAAGGGCAGAGATTTTAACCTCGTTTCAGAGCATTATGTAGCTGATGCATCTTATGTTAAAGCAGTCAAAAGTGATTTCTGCCTAATAACATCAACTCATGCGGTTCTGACGGAAGAAGAAAACTAGAGCAAGCTGTTTGCACGTGCACAACTCACCAGCCCATGATGTGGGTGTTTGCCAGTGTGTTGCTATGCATTTGCAAAGTATTTTTTGTTGTTGTTACTTACTAGTCACTCCTTCAAAGCCAATTTGAAAATCATAAATCTGAATATCATAAATCTGATCATTTGCAATGAGACAGCATAAATTCCTCAACAAGATGCATAATTTGAGGCAGTTAGAGTGCGTTAGGGGTTTGCTCTAAACACAGACACTATGCATGAGCCATATTAATAGCGATGCATGGTTTAGCAAAGAGACTAAATGAATAAATGAATAAATGCATACGTACTAAGAAAATAAGCACAACATATCCAAGCACAGACCTCTAGCTTGGCTACAATACTATTTCTCCAGTACGCAGTATGTACAGTATAGTGTATATGCACATTTTCTATTGTTATGATGAGCTGTATTCCTTTAATATCTTTAATATAATTTCTAAAGACATTGATTTTTAGAAGGCAAACTGAGATGGTGAATGGGAACATGGTTGGTGTAACATTAGCAACACATTATTAGCTGTTTGATAACGTAGTCAAACAAATGCTAATCATATCAATTATCGTTATGTGTCGGATGTTGTTGAGAGCGATTCGTAAAACGCATCACCATTCTGATACATGGACTTGTGTTCAGGCTGGTAAAATTCAGTTTCTGGTTCAGACATATTATATTGTGCAGCGTTTACAACAGCAAAGTTGACCGAGTGGATCTCTGAGCTGGTGTGAGTGAGTGGGGGCGGGGCTAATTTGCATATTCATGGCTCCATGTACTAAATAAAGCTAAGGTGTTGAGTTACATTCTAGGCATGATTTTTTTTTTTTTTTTTACAGGAAAAAACATTTAAATATGTAATTTTGGTGATCAAAAATGAGTTTTATGGGATAAAATTAATGACTACAGGGGGATTCTAATATTTTGAATTAGCTTGTATTTTTAAATTTTCATTTTAAGTTTTAGTAAATATTGTGCTTTTCTCATTTTTATTAGTTTTTGTTTTTTTTATTTATGTTTAGCTTTAATTAATTTTTATTTTAGTTTTAATTTGTATGATTTTAGTACTTAAACTTGCAGTGTTAGTTTAGTATTATTTAGTATTTATTAATATTGTGAACAAACTTTTACTTTTATATTTTCCATTTTTTGTGCTTTTGTAATTTTTCTTAGGTTTAGTTTAGCTTTTTATTTCAGTTTTAATTTGTATAATTTTAGTACTTCAACTTACAGTGTTATTTTAGTATTATTTATATACTATTATAATATTTATTAATATTTTGAATGAGCATTTACTTTTATATTTTCCATTTTCTTTTTCATGCTTTAGTAATTTTTTTTAGTAATTTAATTTATTTTTATTTGCCAAGGCAACATTTCTAATTTTCATCTACATTTTTTTTTTACGTTTAAAGTTTTTCATCTAATATATTTTATTTTATTTCAGCTTTATTTAATTTAAATTCATTTATTTTCATTTATTTTATTTGTTTATTTATTTATTATATATTTTTATTTATTATTTATATTAGTTTTAGTTAACAATAACATCACTGGCATACTTTTGTTTTTGTTTTTTTAATTTTCAGTAACTAGGCAAACTAATCTGTTCTGAACATGATGGTATAAAAATGAGGTTTAAATATAAAAATATAAAAATATAAAACAGAGGTCTTCCATGTCCATTTCAGGTCAGTAGATCCAGAGGCGTGTGTTCAGGATGGGTTCTGTCAGTGTTTACAGCGCTCACTAACACTTCCAGCTCCTGTAGGCCTCGTGCAGATGAAACCGCTGTTCAGTGAGAGGAGATATCAAACCCTACTGAACACAAACCCAGCTAGCAGTAGCGCTGTTCCCCTCTCAGGATATAAAGGAGAATTCTGGAACAAAAGCAGCACATCTTATCGGACAAGCACCAGCAGAGCCGAAGGGCCTTTCATTCTCTGAGAAGCGCTTTGAAACACTCACAACTGTGGCTCAAGGTTAGTTGACCACAGTGTTCGGGAGTAACTAAGTGATGTGTGTAACATCTTTATGTTAAGATACTAATGTGCAAAAATAACTAGAGTCAATCAGTGATATGAGTTCTGTGTGGAGTTCCAGCAAACCTGTTTGAAAACACACTTGAGCTATAAATTATGTGTAGGTCGTAGCCGTGCCGCTCCAGTTTCAAAGAAGCAGGTTGACACCCATCATCTGACAGGTCAGGGTCAGGCCCGATTCCCGGTCAAAGACAGACTTAAACACATTGAGCTGGAGACTGGAGGAGCGAGGCTGAATTCAGAGTTGCTATCGGCTGTCAGATCGAAGAACTCGGTGCATGTGGCACTCTCAGAAAAATACCCAGAGCCCAACAACGCTGCCCTGTGTGATATTATAGCACTGCTTCCCTCTGCAGCACCACAGGCTCTTTCCATTCATTTCATTTGGCCGCTCTCTCTCACACACACACACACACACACACACACACACACACACACACACACACATGGAGTCTGAGTGTGCTGTAGGCTCTGTGTTTCCGGCAGAATTTCAAATCTTTTTTGTGTTACCTGCCCTGTGGTTATGCTGGGCTCATGACTCTCTCTCTCTCTCTCTCTGCTGCAGGCCTGTGCCATTATAAACCGCACTGAGAATGCCTGTAAAATTCCAATTCAATTCATGAATTATCACTGAAATCACATTGAGGGTAATAAATATGATGCATAATTTGAATTTAAGGAAGTAGAATTACAACTGAATTGAAATTAATAATAGATGCAAGTGTAAATTTAAATAATAAATCTCACTGTTTAGTATGAGTTACCCATAAACATCTAATACTGAATACGTTTTTGTCTCAAAATATTAAATATTGCTTAAAAATATACTATTAAAGTATCATAATACATTATAAAATAGAAAATATAACACACACACACACACACATATATATATATATATATATATATATATATATATATATATATATATATATGCATTTATATATAAACTACATTTAATATTGTATTAAATATAAGCAATAAGTAATATTTTGGGTATTTCGTTATATTATATTATATTATATTATATTATATTATATTATATTATATTATATTATATTATATTATATTATATTATATTATATTATTTGGCACAAAAACATATATTTTTATGCAATATTTAATATATATACAAATTTCATAATATATTATAAATATAATCAATTTATATATTATATACTTTTTTTGGCACAAAAATACATACTGTATAATATATTACAAGAAAAATTATTTTATAGTATACAATATAATATATTTTTATTAGCAATATTTAATATTATTTTGTGTATGTATGTATATACCCCCCCCCCCCCCCCAAAAAAAAAAAGTGATTTAAAATGTTTTTTATATATATTAAATATGAAATGTTGGATTGAAAATCTGAGGTGTGTGTCGTGTCAGGTGTGTACGTGATGTTCTAGAAGAGCGAGATGCTTCCCTCTGGATCTCAGAGTGCTAATGAGAGCAGGTGACCAGCGGCACCAGGGGACGCGGCCGAACACCGCGCCGCCCGCCCGACTGACGCACAGAGACGAAAATAAACCTCTGTGCCGTCAGGTGAATCTCTGTCTCGCTGTCTGTGGAGTCTGTGATCCTGTGGCATTTCCCAGAGGGCTGATACACCAACTCAAGCAAGTGCTGAGAATAAAAACACACGAAAAATTACAGCCTCGTAAAAATAGCACAACGCTGACCTACAGCAAGAGAGAGGATAATGACAGTGTGTTTGATCAATAGTGACTGGCCGACTGCAGCACACACTCCCTGTCTGACCGTCTCTGATCACTTAGAGCTGTGTAACCTTTAGAATAATCACACCCTCTCATTCTGTCACTTCCATCCTTTGTTCCAAACCATAGTGAGATGCTGCGCTGTCTACTGTCTGCACAGGCGACTACTAACACTGTACTAACCACCAACAAATCTTTTATGTGACTCTCTTGGAACACTTTATATAGGCAACAACTCACATGAAGTGCAGGAGAGGCTTCACTCTAAAAAATGCTGGGTTAAAAAAAAAGTTGGGTTGAAAATGGACAAACCCAGCAATTGGGTGGTTTTAACCCAAAGAATTGGTCGTTTTAACCCAGCGATTGGGTGGTTTTAACCCAGCGATTGGGTTGTTTTAACCCAGCAATTAGGTTGTTTAACCAAGCAATTTGATTGTTTTAACCAAGAGAATGGGTTGTTTTAACCCAGCAATTGGGTTTTTTAGCCCAGTGATTGGGGTTTTTTAACCAAGAGAAGGGGTTGGGTTGTTTTAACCCAGCGATTGGGTGGTTTTAACCCAGCTATTGGGTGGTTTTAACCCAGCGATTGGGTTGTTTTAACCCAGCAATTAGGTTGTTTAACCAAGCGATTGGATTGTTTTAACCAAGAGAATGGGTTGTTTTAACCCAGCAATTGGGTTTTTTAGCCCAGTGATTGGGGTTTTTTAACCAAGAGAAGGGGTTGGGTTGTTTTAACCCAGCGATTGGGTGGTTTTAACCCAGCTATTGGGTGGTTTTAACCCAGCGATTGGGTTGTTTTAACCCAGCAATTAGGTCATTTAACCAAGCGATTGGATTGTTTTAACCAAGAGAATGGGTTGTTTTAACCCAGCGATTGGGTTGTTTTAACCCAGCAATTGGGTTGTTTAACCAAGCGATTGGATTGTTTTAACCAAGAGAATGGGTTGTTTTAACCCAGCAATTGGGTTTTTTAGCCCAGTGATTGGGGTTTTTTAACCAAGAGAAGGGGTTGGGTTGTTTTAACCCAGCGATTGGGTGGTTTTAACCCAGCTATTGGGTGGTTTTAACCCAGCGATTGGGTTGTTTTAACCCAGCAATTAGGTCATTTAACCAAGCGATTGGATTGTTTTAACCAAGAGAATGGGTTGTTTTAACCCAGCGATTGGGTTGTTTTAACCCAGCAATTGGGTTGTTTAACCAAGCGATTGGATTGTTTTAACCCAGCAATTAGGTCATTTAACCAAGCGATTGGATTGTTTTAACCAAGAGAATGGGTTGTTTTAACCCAGCGATTGGGTTGTTTTAACCCAGCAATTGGGTTGTTTAACCAAGCGATTGGATTGTTTTAACCCAGCAATTAGGTCATTTAACCAAGCGATTGCATTGTTTTAACCAAGAGAATGGGTTGTTTTAACCCAGCGATTGGATTGTTTTAACCAAGAGAATGGATTGTTTTAACCAAGCGATTGGATTGTTTTAACCAAGAGAATGGGTTGTTTTAACCCAGCGATTGGGTTGTTTTAACCCAGCAATTGGGTTTTTTTAGCCCAGTGATTGGGGTGTTTTAACCAAGAGAAGGGGTTGGGTTGTTTTAACCTAGCGATTGGGTTGTTTTAACCCAGCTATTGGGTTGTTTTAACCCAGCAATTGGGTTGTTTAACCAAGCGATTGGATTGTTTTAACCCAATGATTGGATTGTTTTAACCAAGAGAATGGGTTGTTTTAATCCAGCGATTGCGTGGTTTTAACCCAGCAATGGGGTTGTTTTAGCCCAGCGATTGGGGTGTTTTAACCAAGAGAATGGGTTGGGTTATTTTAACCCAGCGAATGGGTTGTTGGGTTAAATGTTTTAGGTTTTGTTTTAAGCAAGCAATACAGTACTTTTTAAACAATAGTTGAGTCAAATAAAATAAACCCAGCAAGTTTGGTCAAACATTTTACCCAACCGCTGGGTTAAAACAACCCAATTGCTGGGTTTGTCTATTTTCAACCCAAATTGGGTTGTTTTAACCCAGCATTTTTTAGATTGTATGAATTTAGTTATAAATTAGTTATATTTAGTTATCTACTTCTCGAATCTACTTCTAGTAAAAATCATAAAGTTTGTCTATTTGATGATTTATTCACATGCACAAACTATCAAATCCCGTCCCTTCTGTTCAAACACGTTACTCTTCCATCTATAACCCTGTGAGCTTCTCATCTCACACAGCCTGTTGTGTTTTTCCATCTCCTATTTTCAAACCAGCAGTTTTTTGTAAATTTTTAGAGCTTCTGTGAATCTGCAGGTCTGGACGACGCTTTTCACCGAAGGGGTCACGCACATCCGAGAGAGAAGAGAGAAGACGAGGAAGCAACTGGTGCGACGCAACAGAATCCAGACTCTTGTGCATCTGAATCTTTTTTAAATCTCAGTCATGTTTACTTTAACATCTGTGCTCGTCAAGGCCTTTATCATCTGTGAACGTCAACACGTTTTAATGAGAGGTTTCCCGTAGCAACAAGCGCGCTGTCAGACGACGATATGATGAGCCTCTCTGAGCAAGAGATAAAGATAACAATAATAATAGAAACAGAAAGTCAAACTGCAGACAGGCAGAAAAGAAACACGCTGATCACTTTATATGATACGTTACATTGTCAGGAAGCTTCAGTATGACAAACATGTCTGATGCTATTGTCTGAATCTTTATGAAGTTCCACAAATAACTTCATTAACTAGTTCTTCAGAAAAAGCAGCATTTGTAAACCCTTTTCTTTGCATCATGTACACCCACAGCATCATCAATATGGCTCAAGTGCCACTTTATCAACACCAAAACAGTAATATACTAAATATATAATTTAACATGATCATTAATATATATATATATGTATGTATGTATGTATGTATGTGTGTGTATATATATATATATATATATATAATAAAATCATACAAATAATGCTTAAAATGATTAAACTATGTTATTAAATTATAAAAGACATATACACACACACATAAATATATTAAACTAATAATAATTAATAATTTAATATTTTTTATATAAAATATGTATCACAGAAAAGTACCAAGGAAAATCAAAATGATCTGTGGCTGAGAATCACAATAAAAACAAAGACATTTTATGACTTTAGAGGACATCTGACGACTCTATTTGAATACTAAAACCGCTTATAAATCTCTCTCTCCGAACCTGCAACTTAAAGTTTCTTTTTTTCTTTGTTTTTTTTTTTTCAGATTCTTGCACTTGACAAGAGACAAAATCCATGAAGTTGAGATGCTTGTGTGTGTAAGAGTTTGAAGGGAAAGCGTGTGTGTGTGTGTGTTTAGCGGTTTGCCAAACCCAGTGATACGTGAATGCTTACAGAGCCTTAGGGGAGAAAAACAGACACAGAGTCGCAGAGCACAGGCTGAGAGACAGACAGAACGAAGAGAGACGCCGTCCAGGTACTGCAAACTACCAAAGATTTTTTCTTCAGGCACAAGAGTCCACAAAAGTGGAGCTGGACTCCAGAGAACTTGGAGTGTGTGTGTGTGTGTGTGTGTGTGTGTGTGTGTGTGTGTGTGTGTGTGTGTGTGTGTGTGTGTGTGTGTGTCAGCTGTGATGTTGACCTCAGGGCTGATGCCCTCTCTGGCCATCTGTGCTGACCGAGCTTCTCTTCACAGCACGAAGAAACACACACACACACACACACACACACACACACGTATGCAATGACATTTATGTCACTTAAATGGAAATTATTTGTGATTTCAGTCTGATCACATTCTAGTCAAAATTTCACCTTTGACCTTTAGAAACACTGATGCTTCCACATGAATTTGACAGGATATTCAGCGCTGCTGTTATTCAGGATGTTCTCACCTTCAATTACAGACTATTTTGCATCTTATACTGAAAAAAAAAATGAAAGTAGAAAAACTGAAATAGTATTTCCATGCTTGAATGTTGATTATTTTCCTCATATTCTCCATTGTTGCAGCTCCTCTCTTCTCAGTCTGTCAGTAACGCTCTGTTTAGTTCCTGTCTCTATGAAGCCCCTCCTTCTGAAAAGCACAATGTGCTCTGATTGGTCAGCTGGAGCAGTGTGTTGTGATTCACAGATCAGCAGCAGGAGTTGAGTGAGGAGCTGACTGACAAGACGATGGCGGAAGATTTCAACTAACTCAAGCAGGCCCCGCCCCTTTATTCTGCACATTAATTATTTAAATGAGGAATATTGTGAAGAAAAGGGAGTTCAGAAACACTGACACTCATATAGAGAAGAACTGGAACTTTGCAGAGCTTTTTTATGATCAAAAAGAGATGAAGATGGAAGAAAGCAGAACCTCTTTCGGAAATTAAATAGGACTTCTTCATGTTGACTTTAAAGAGAGAAACATCAGCAGACCTGTGCTGTAAGAGTGTGTGTGTGTGTGTGTGTGGAGGTGATTTCTGCTGAAAGACTCTTGGGCAGTGTGTATGGAGGAGTATCTGTGCCGCAGCGCTGACGGGTTTGATGGTGCGTGAAAAGCAGGTCTCACGGAGGCTGTTGAGCGGTGTGAGAGAAAGAGATGCTGTCAGAGAGACAGAGAGAGCAGGCCTTGTGTCAGGAGAAGTCTGTCATTCAGGATGAGGTTGGCGGTGTGGCTGTTGTTTTGTGTTTCTGATAAAGAGAGTGAATCACAGCTCCCACTCAACACAAACAAAAGACACAAATCCATTTAGGCGGTTGAGATGCTGCGGTTGGCTAGTTTAACACTGAAGAAAACACACACACACACGGTCCACTTACCAGGGTACATTTCAAAACGTTTGGTTAACGTTACATTAACAAACTAAAGCTCTTGAAGTAATGTTAAATTCAACATGTTCTTACTGTGAATGATTTATTAGTGCAGATTAAGAAGAAACTATAATGTTTGTCTTTTATCAAACAATCAAACAACTTGCTCTGTCTCAGAAACAACTTTCTTTTTGGCTGACGTCACCTATGCCATGCTGACTATTACAACTGTAATGGCTGATTTATTTAAAATCGGCATGAGGTTGCAACAGTGTTTTATTCCCTATAGTGCTGTATGTTCACGTGAAATGGCAAACAAGAACAAATGTAGGGCGGGGCTTGATTTTGTCTGTGGGGAATTGATTGGATGGTTGTGGTTTGCTATTGGTGGATCTCATGTGATTGACAGGTTGCCCCACCCTCATCATCAGAGAAGAGATGTCGCTGCAAGAGGGAGGGGAATATATTCTGATTTAAGATTATGCTGCACATTAATTTAAATAACAATGATGCGCACCGATAAATCATTTAGGATAAACACTGCAATATTCCACAAAGAAACCAGAATTGTCAATTTTGGTTGCATGGTGTTATTTATTACTACTGTTGTGAGAAATAAATTATTTCTAAATACTCACCAAAGGGTTATACAGTAATTTAATATTGGTTAATGTTACTGTATTAAAGGTTATGGCAATAATAGTAATATAATGTTGAAAGAAAAGGTTCTTAGTGCTACTACTTGAACATCTTTAAATAAATATTAGATTTTTTTTTTAATGCTAGTTTCCACAAGTATACCCTGATAGACTTTTTTTTATATAGTTCCCATTTATAATTAAAGGATTAGTTCACTTCAGAATAAAAATTTCCTGATAATTTACTCACCCCCATGTTATTCAAGATGTTCATGTCTTTCTTTCTTCAGTCAAAAAGAAATTTTGAGGAAAATATTCCAGGATTTTTCTCCATATAGTGGACTTCACTGGGGTTCAACAGGTTGAAAATATCAGTTTCAGTGCAACTTCAAAGAGCTCTACATGATCACAGACGAGGAATAAGAGTCTTATCTAGTGAAACCATCGGCCATTTTCGAAAAAAAAAAAAATTATATACTTTTTAACCACAAATGCTCGTCTTGCACTGCTCTGTGATGCTCCATGCATGACGTAATCATGTTGGAAAGGTCATGCAGAAGTACCGATCCAGTGTTTACAAAGCGAACAAGCAAAGAACAAGTCAATCGGCCTTCCCAAAAAAAGGTAAAACAATGACGTTGGACGATTTTGAAGCTGGAGGAGAAAATGAGATGGAGTTTTTCATGCATGACCTTTCCAACATGATTATGTAATGCGTGGCGCATCACAGAGCAGTGCAAGATGAGCATTTGTGGTTAAAAAGTATATAAATTTCTATTTTTTTTTTTTAGAAAATGGCAGATGGTTTCTCTAGATAAGACTCTTATTCCTCGTCTGGGATCATGTAGAGCTCTTTGAAGCTGCACTGAAACTGACATTTGGACCTTCAACCCGTTGAACCCCAGTGAAGTCCACTATATGGAGAAAAATCCTGGAATGTTTTCCTCAAAAACCTTAATTTATTTTCAACTGAAGAAAGAAAGACATGAACATCTTGGATGACATGGGGGAGAGGATTTTAATTCTGAAGTGAACTAATCCTTTAAGTTTGTTAGCTGGATGTCACCCTTAAACTTCTCTCTGAACTGAATTGAATTCATTTACATCCCGCACACGAACAAACACTCTCAGAACAGCAGCGGCCGCGCGTCCTCTCTCCTCTCACCTGTCGGCCGGATGTCCGAGTCGCTGCCCTCAAAGGGCACAGCAGCGACACTATAGGTCAAAAGAGCTGTCAAACAGATGATTGACAAGCACAACATGTGTGAATGCCTGCGAGAGACACTGCTGCATGAAATATTCAGTAGACTGTTTAGTTAATGATATCAGGGAATAAGCTTCAATCCCACATCTTCAACACTCCTCTAGACCAGCTGGTTTTGAGCTGATAAACTGAATTGAGTTTTCACGATTTGAAACATTTACCAAATTTTCAGTATAAAAAATTGTCATTTGTTATTTTTTAGAAACGTTGCCATGTTATTCTCACAGACAGTTCGGGATATGCTAATGTCATGTAGCAGCATTAAAAGTGTATTCAGAGCAAAATAAAAGCATTTAGAGAAACTGAGCATAAACTGAACACTGTTTGTCTGTAACTCCAGGCTCATTGGATCTGTAACAGGATCAGCACAGAAACACGCAGTGAGCGCGACAGGCTAAGATACATGTGCCAATTAACCTTAATTACTAATAGACCCTGTTAAACTTTGTTTTCTGTCTCTCCTGATTACCTCAGAGGCGTAGCTGCGTTCTAGTGAAATGAGACGGGCCCCCCGCGCTCTCTCCTGATCCTTCAGCACTACCCTGTGATTTACTAACATGATCCGACCCGTTTGGAGAATGACTGGAAATTGAGTCTGAGGGCTGGGAAAAGCACTGAGACAGTGTTTGATGGGCTGTAATTGACATTCAGAAACTCAGGATAGTTGCTCTGTGTGTGATGATTCTCTGACTGTGTCATAATGGGGGAAATTATTTCTGTCTGAGATTCCCACAGGCAAATCACCCTTCCTAGCTGTTCTCAGATCAGCGGCAGCACAAAAACAGCAGAATAGAATATTAGTTTATTAACTGACTATTGTGCCGTACACAGTCATACACACTACGCTTGCTGTTTTTATGAGGCCATTACAGGCCTACTTGTATATTATTTGCTTTGGCAAAACAGAAAATCTAAACATGAAATCTGATTCAAAATATTAAACTATAATTGTGTATCAATGATACTGACATAACACTGGGCAAATTTAGTATTGTATTCCATGCATACTGAGAATTTGCGTACTATGGAAGCTTGTTTGCACCATGAAATAAATAAAAAAGGTAATTGGCACTTTTAATCTCACAATTCTGACTTTTTTTTGTGAGTTATAAAGTCAGAATTGCGAGTTAAAAAGTCAGAATTGCGAGTTAAAAAGTCAGAATTGCGAGTTATAAAGTCAGAATTGCGAGATATAAAGTAAGAATTGCGAGTTATAGTCAGAATAGAGTTATAAAGTCAGAATTGCGAGTTATAAAGTCAGAATTGCGAGTTATAGTCAGAATAGAGTTATAAAGTCAGAATTGTGAGATATAAAGTCAGAATTGCGAGTTATAGTCAGAATAGAGTTATAAAGTCAGAATTGCGAGTTAAAAAGTCAGAATTGCAAGTTATAAAGTAAGAATTGCGAGTTATAGTCAGAATAGAGTTATAAAGTCAGAATTGCGAGTTATAGTCAGAATAGAGTTATAAAGTCAGAATTGCGAGTTATAGTCAGAATAGAGTTATAAAGTCAGAATTGCGAGTTATAGTCAGAATAGAGTTATAAAGTCAGAATTGCGAGTTAAAAAGTCAGAATTGCAAGTTATAAAGTAAGAATTGCGAGTTATAGTCAGAATAGAGTTATAAAGTCAGAATTGCGAGTTATAAAGTCAGAATTGCGAGTTATAGTCAGAATAGAATTATAAAGTCAGAATTGTGAGATATAAAGTCAGAATTGCGAGTTATAGTCAGAATAGAGTTATAAAGTCAGAATTGCGAGTTATAAAGTCAGAATTGCGAGTTATAGTCAGAATTGCGAGTTTTAGTCAGAATAGAGTTATAAAGTCAGAATTGCGAGTTATAGTCAGAATAGAGTTATAAAGTCAGAATTGCGAGTTAAAAAGTCAGAATTGCAAGTTATAAAGTAAGAATTGCGAGTTATAGTCAGAATAGAGTTATAAAGTCAGAATTGCGAGTTATAAAGTCAGAATTGCGAGTTATAGTCAGAATAGAGTTATAAAGTCAGAATTGCGAGTTATAGTCAGAATAGAGTTATAAAGTCAGAATTGCGAGTTATAGTCAGAATAGAGTTATAAAGTCAGAATTGCGAGTTAAAAAGTCAGAATTGCAAGTTATAAAGTAAGAATTGCGAGTTATAGTCAGAATAGAGTTATAAAGTCAGAATTGCGAGTTATAAAGTCAGAATTGCGAGTTATAGTCAGAATAGAGTTATAAAGTCAGAATTGTGAGATATAAAGTCAGAATTGCGAGTTATAGTCAGAATAGAGTTATAAAGTCAGAATTGCGAGTTATAAAGTCAGAATTGCGAGTTATAGTCAGAATTGCGAGTTTTAGTCAGAATAGAGTTATAAAGTCAGAATTGCGAGTTATAGTCAGAATAGAGATATAGTCAGAATAGAGTTATAAAGTCAGAATTGCGAGTTATAAAGTCAGAATAGAGTTATAAAGTCAGAATAGAGTTATAAAGTCAGAATAGAGTTATAAAGTCAGAATTGCGAGTTATAGTCAGAATAGAGTTATAAAGTCAGAATAGAGTTATAAAGTCAGAATTACGAGTTATAGTCAGAATAGAGTTATAAAGTCAGAATTGCGAGTTATAAAGTCAGAATTGTGAGTTATAGTCAGAATAGAGTTATAAAGTCAGAATTGCGAGTTATAGTCAGAATAGAGTTATAAAGTCAGAATTGCGAGTTATAAAGTCAGAATTGCGAGTTATAGTCAGAATAGAGTTATAAAGTCAGAATTGCGAGTTATAGTCAGAATAGAGTTATAAAGTCAGAATTGTGAGTTATAAAGTTAGAATTGCGAGTTATAAAGTCAGAATTGCGAGTTATAGTCAGAATTGCGTGTTATAGTCAGAATAGAGATATAGTCAGAATAGAGTTATAAAGTCAGAATTGCGAGTTATAGTCAGAATAGAGATATAGTCAGAATAGAGTTATAAAGTCAGAATTGCGAGTTATAAAGTCAGAATTGCGAGTTATAAAGTCAGAATAGAGTTATAAAGTCAGAATAGAGTTATAAAGTCAGAATTGCGAGTTATAGTCAGAATAGAGTTATAAAGTCAGAATTGCGAGTTATAGGCAGAATAGAGTTATAAAGTCAGAATAGAGTTATAAAGTCAGAATTGCGAGTTATAGTCAGAATAGAGTTATAAAGTCAGAATTGCAAGTTATCAAGTCAGAATTGCGAGTTATAGTCAGAATAGAGTTATAAAGTCAGAATTGCGAGTTATAGTCAGAATAGAGTTATAAAGTCAGAATTGCGAGTTATAGTCAGAATAGAGTTATAGTCAGAATAGAGTTATAAAGTCAGAATTGTGAGTTATAGTCAGAATAGAGTTATAAAGTCAGAATTGCGAGTTATAGTCAGAATAGAGTTATAGTCAGAATAGAGTTATAAAGTCAGAATTGTGAGTTATAGTCAGAATAGAGTTATAAAGTCAGAATTGCGAGTTATAGTCAGAATAGAGTTATAGTCAGAATAGAGTTATAAAGTCAGAATTGTGAGTTATAGTCAGAATAGAGTTATAAAGTCAGAATTGCGAGTTATAAAGTCAGAATTGTGAGTTATAGTCAGAATAGTTATAAAGTCAGAATTGCGAGTTATAGTCAGAATAGAGTTATAAAGTCAGAATTGCGAGTTATAAAGTCAGAATTGTGAGTTATAGTCAGAATAGAGTTATAAAGTCAGAATTGTGAGTTATAGTCAGAATAGAGTTATAAAGTCAGAATTGCGAGTTATAAAGTCAGAATTGTGAGTTATAGTCAGAATAGAGTTATAAAGTCAGAATTGCGAGTTATAGTCAGAATAGAGTTATAAAGTCAGAATTGCATGATCAAAACTCACAATTGCGAGAAAAAAAGTCGACTTTATAACTCGTAATTCTGACTTTATATCTCGCAATTATTTAGCTTTAAAATTTAAAGTTTAAATCTCACAATTCTGAGAAAAAAAAGGCTGAATTGTGAGAGAAAAAGTCGCAATTACCTTTTTTATTTTTTTATTTAGTGGCAGAAACAAGCTTCCATAGCATACTGTGCACTTTATACAGAAATAGTACAAGCAATATGTAAGTTCTGAACATAGACATTCTTTGATGATTTTCACCACTTTCATCAGCATCTTGACTTCAAAAAATAAGAATTTTGATGTGTTTTGATATTGAAATGAAATCTTAAGGTTAAAGACTGTGACATATATGCTGCTTTCAAGTCCTCCTACGAAGTTCATACTTACAAGTCCAGAAATAACGATTAGGATGTGAGATGCGTTCAAGAACAAATGACTCACGGCACGGCCAATTTCATATTTATTTATATTCTCCAAAAACATTCTTAGCACTTAGTTTTATCACAAAATGAAGAGCAAGTCATGAGTGTCATTGATGTTTTATGTTTCATCATTCTCGTTCTGCTGCAGACAATAATGGGAAGTGCAGTTTGGTCACACAAGCATGATAATCGTGATGTGCACTTCTCTCGTAAATACAGTCCTGCCGACATGACATGAAGGAAACAATATGCAGGGAGCAAAATCTGCAACGCCCTGCATATTAAACACCTGCTTATATAGCAATGGGACTAGAAATGTTGGGAATGAATCAAGGATCTGAATATTGTGATTCCATGCGTGAAGAACATACAGACCTAGTGGACTATAAAGACGAGCGGCGTCTCTGAAAGACCTTCCAGCAGGCGGGCAGAAGGAAAAGGTCACCTGTGTTTCAGAGTTACAGAAGAGAGTGTGATCACACGACAAATGCATCCAATTAACAGTAAAGATCAAGAGGTTACAGAAAGAACACACACATACTAACAAGCCCGCGGTGTCTCGTTTTATGCTCCGTTTACAAATGCAGAGATTTATTCGCTGGAGATTGACGAGTTGCTGTATTTAGTATCATTGAGATACTATTCATTTGAATTTGTTTTTATTTTTATATTTTATATATCTGTTTTAAAAACATTTGTTTATATTTATTTTTATTTAAGTTTGAGTTATTTTACTACATCAGGCTAAACTAAATGAAAATGAGAAATGTTGTCATGCAATTTTTCTTTTTCTTTTTACCTTTTATTTCAGTTTGGATTTTTCTACTGGCGTTTGGATTATTGCAGAAAATAAGTGTGTGACTAACAAAAGATTCTGATTCTTACATGTTTCGTTCATCAAGATAATCTTCACAAATAAACAAAACCTTTATGAATTTTGAAGCCTAAATACAATCTCCAGAAGTAAAAAAAATAAAAGTCGGGCTGTAAATGAAATATAATCATACGACCTCAATGTCACCATCACTAAACTTCTGCAACTCTTTCAATCTTTAATTAACCCTGGTGCATCAATTTAAAAAAAGTTACTCTGAGGTCCTTAGAGGACAAAAATGTCCATGTCAAAAAAATATTTAAAGCTTGGGAGCACAGACTTAAGTTTGATCTCATTTTAAAGAAGACCCTTGGTAGATTATTGCTGAAGTAAAAAAGTTTTAAAAAAGTGAAACAAAAATAAAAAGTTATAGAGGTTTTAGTTTATGAAAATGATTTATGAGCAAATTTTTATCTAAAATATATATTTTATAAAACATAAAAAGTGTTCCAAATTTGAGGTTGATAACTCAAAAAATTTGATTTCTTTGTGATTCGCAGTACAGTATAATTTCTCTCTCATGCACACATACAAACCACACAATTATAGTTGCATAATTTATCCAAATGGCTCTATAATAGAGCAAAAGCAGAAAACAAGAAAAAATGAATATTTGCTTTATATAGGCCAAACCTGAGAAAATGGAAAAAATAGTAAATATTTTAATTTTGAAGCCTTGCCAACAGAATGAAAGCCTGTTAACAAAGATTGCATGATTTTATCGTCAAATGGCCCTGGGGGTTATTCAATGGCTTTCAATGGGCACATTTTTGTCCTTATGGTCCTGAGTGTAACTATTTTGTGTTACTAGTGTAAAATAGATTTATTAAAGGAAATAAGGGTGAAATATTAAAATTCTAATAAAAATACACACTTGTGCCAAAATGTATGCTTTTGGCATGAACACAGGCAAAATTATCAAATTAAAAATCAACTGAAAAAGACAAAAATGTCCATAAGGGTTAAAATCTCAAGTTTGAGTTAGAATAGTTTGCACTAGTGGGAGTAAAAACACAACGAGGCTATAAAAGTGACTTTCAAATCAACCTTTAAAAGATGCTCTTTGCTGTTTCTGTATATTAACTTGGGAGATAAGAAATAATGTTAACACTGAATAAATTATACAATAACTTTGTTAAGTTAACACATAAGAAAAATCGAAATACTCTGTGTTAAATAGCATTCCAAGGTAAAATCAGCAGAATGAATCATTTCAAGGTGTCGTATGTGCAGAAATCACTCTAGAGGTGTTGACACGTCTCTCATAATTACTCCATCACCTCAATCCTTCTCACTGCCACATACGGAGAAATGTGTCTGGGTTTTCTACAGTCGATGTGCCAGTGCCTTCAAGCGGGCCTGACATTTCATTCCCTTGTGCTGGCGGATCGTCTGCCTTTGGATGGGATCTCCAGCACTCACCTGAATTACTTTTAAGGCAGAGAGCTGTTTAGTACAGGTGGGAGACAAATGCCACGCTCACTAAACCTCCAGCGCTCTTTCATGAGCGGCTCAAAGCCTTGTCAAATATTCATAACGGCTCCATCAGTAAAGCGACCCTCACTTGTTTAATCGCTGCAGGAGCATGACGTAAACTGCCTTTCTTGTTGTCCAGAAAGATGCGCCATCTATCTTCGTTTTATAGCTCTAGACTCTTCCTGTATGTCAACAGACTCATTTTTCTGTAGGAATTTTAGGAGAAACATCTGAGAGCACTGTATTACTTCAAGTTCCTCTTTAAACTGATAGTAGTTGACTTTAAAGAGAAAACTGGCCGTAGAGGAAGACTATGTTTACATGCACTCAAATAGCAGGATTGATGGTTCTATCGGACTGAAAAACCTTCATGTAAACACCTAAATCGATCCGACTGAGCTCAATCCAAGTTAATGATCCATGATTTGACTTTTTGTAATGTTGCTGTTTAAGAATACATCTGCAAAGTTACGATGCTTAAAGTTCAATGCAAAGAGAGATATTTTCTTTTACAGAAATTGCTTTTTAAGGACTACAACAAACGGCTGGTAGAGACTACAACAAGCTTTTTCCTGGGTTATTGACATCACAAACCCTAAAATTTACATAAATCCCGCACCCGAGAACACACAACAAAGGGGGTGTGGCCATGTTGGGCTGCTTTAGAGAAGAGGAAGAGTTGTTGTAGTAGAGTGTTGTTGACATGCCGTCTTTTTACACCAAACGAACACTGGATTTGCACGAAAGATGAACATGACGGCACATGCTAGTGGATGAGTTGAATCAACTCCACAGCAACTACATAAATTTATCCACTAACCATTCAGAAACGTCTAAAAGTTGTAACTTCTTCCTGAGTCTCTCCATCAGTGTCGACTCCGGTTTGAACAATGTAAGGCTGAACACCGTTACTGACAATCCTCATTTTGGCTGCGTGAGATTCTCCAGCTTTGTTGTTGTTGAGCTGTTAAAGCTCCGCCCTCTTCTGGAAAGTGGAGCTCATTTGCATTTAAAGGGACACACACAAAAATGGCGTGTTTTTGCTCACACCCAAATAGGGGCAAATTTGACAAGCTATAATACATGATCTGTGGGGTATTTTGAGCTGAAACTTCACAGACACATTTTTGGGGACACCAGAGACTTATATTACATCTTGTGAAAAGGCTTGTGTGACTAAATTACTTCACCATCATTCTCTGTTGCAATGCAAGAATGATAAAATATAAAATACAGTCTCAAATACACTTAATATGAATCTTTTGCTCCCATTTTGTAGCAGAAAAAGCTTTGTTGAGAAGAAAAAAAACATGAAACGTGTCCATTTCAATCAGACCACAATAATTTCAGTGCAGTTATGAATTCCAAGAACTTCTCGGTAAGAAGGAAGCATGGTGAAGGTTTGTGATTACATGTTAACAGGTGAGAGCAGAGGCCCAGACCGGCGATTCTCCATCGATTCAAGGTTCTCTGGGGAAGACTGGAGCACAACAAATGCCCCTCATCTCATTTTACAGGGACCGAGTCATGGGAAAGGTAATCTTGAGAGAAAGGATTCAATACTTCATCAGTCTTTACAAAATAACAGCTTTTATCCCCATGCTATTTTCTTCCCCGCCGCTCATTCCTCTGTAACCAGCTTGCATTTATAATGAAGCATTTGATCATTAATGCTCTAAATATTTCCACACACACAGAGGAATAAACAAAGTATTCTATTTGCAGTTGGATGCACTAAATGCGACGGCGAACACTCAGATATTAGAACGGGATTCAATTTCACAGACAAGCAAAGATATACGCTTTGATTTATTTTGGTAAAACACACTTAAAAAGCCATGAAGTTAAAAACATAATGGGAAATAGGATGGCAAATTATTGAGTTATTGGTTTTCCCATTCCCGCGTTGCTGATGCAGGGTTATTTCTGTCTTATCACTTTACTGAAGCTTTCCAGAAAAAAAAAAAAATCATTAGCGCCCACAACATCTGATTATGAGAGCACACCTCCATGAAATTACAGCGATTGTATAAACCCACTCGTCAATCGAAGAGCGCCTGATTATATTTACCCGAGGATGCCTCGTCCGAAATGGATACTGCTTCTCACAGAGCCAATTTTAATAGAATTTGATAGCAAAAACGTAAATTACATCATTTTATTTTCCTGTCAGGATAAAGGCAACGGATCACGTAAACGCTCCGGATCTCCCCTACAGCGATTGTTGGTCCCTGTTGACCCCTGCGCTCCAGGAGAACATGTTTAATTGGGGAAAATGTGCAGAAAACGAACAATCCCTTTTCCGCTGGGTCACCGGAGTGCAAGTTTTGCCGGCAGCAAGCCGGCAGGTTCTTTTGTCCGAGGCTGATCTGGATACAGATGATGAGGATTTATTGCAAATGAGGCTCATTTCAGGCCTAATTCCCCGCACACACTTCTTGACTCCGGCATCGAGAGGAAGTCTACACCATTTATATCCCCTCACACACATCTGATAAAGACGGTAGTGTTGTACCGTGGCAGGTTATCCTCTCGACACGCCGTTCATTTGACACTGCTGATAATCTGCAGCCTCCATCATTTGCACTGTGTTATCAGTCGCAGGCGAGCAGGAGAGTTAAAGCAGTGAATGATAGGCGTTGGATTACAACAGCCGTGGGACTAAATTACCTGCATTAGTAACAGCAAAGCGTGAATCGATCAGAGTGAGTCTTATAATCAATAGATAAAGCAACAGCCGTCTCATGGGGAGATGTATATAGAGCTGTGTGGAATAAAGATGTTTCTTTTCTACATTATTGTACGAAAATCAAAATAAGTAGCTGTGCCAAAGTCCATGTTAGAGCATATCGTTTCACTCAGAAACATGAATGAATCTCACAAAACATGTCAAGAACATGTCCAGGTTATATTTCAACCCTACATCTAGAAGGCAGGAGATTATATTTTATAGATTCATCGCACCTCAAAAGTTTCAACTCAAATCCAATCAGCAAAAAGATTTGTTTAGATTTGTGTCTCTTTCTGCAGGTTGCATGCAGTTGTTATGCGGCAGGTGGCGACAAGTGAGTCATCTGTGTGTTATGAGTGAGTCGTTGAATCACTGAATCGTTCAACAGAGTAGTTCATGACAGAATCAAGTCTTATTATTCTTTGATTCAAATTTTTAAGTCTACAAATCTACTCGGAGTAAAAAAGAAAGAGTGTTTCCAGAGAAAGAGGGCTTCTCCAGCCAAAAGATTTGTTTAGATTCGTTCAATGGTTCAGTGACTCTTTAGGACATATACATTAGTTATGCTGGTAGGTGGCGACAAAGGAGTCATCTGTGTGTTATGAGTGAGTCGTTGAATCACTGACTCGATCGGCAGAGTCGTTCATGACAGATCAAGTCTTAAAATCTGCGTGTCAACAAATCTACTTGGAATAAAAAAGAAAGTGTTTCTGAGAGAGACATTGTAAGTGTTTCTCAAGCAAAAAGATTTGTTTAGATTTGTTCACTGGTTCAGTGACTCTTTCTGCAGGTTACATACAGTAATTATGCTGACAGGTGGTGACAAGTGAGTCATCTGTGTGTTTTGAGTGAGTCATTGCTTCATTGACTCGATCGACAAAATCGTTCATGATGGAATCAAGTCTTATTCTTTTATTAAAATTTGTAAGTCTACAAATCTACTTGGAGAAAAAAAGAAAGAGTGTTTTCCAGAGAAAGAGCCAAAAGATTTGTTTAGATTCGTTCACTGGTTCAGTGACTCTTTAGGACACTTACAGTTGTTATGCTGACAGGTGGCGACAAGTGAATCATCTGTGTGTTATGAGTGAGTCGTTGAATCACTGACTCGATCGACAGTCGTTCATGACAGAATCAAGTCTTATTATTCTTTTATTAAAATTTGTAAGTCTACAAATCTACTTGGAGTAAAAAAAGAAAGTTTTCCAGAGAAAGAGCCAAAAGATTTGTTTAGATTTGTTCACTGGTTCAGTGACTCTTTCTGCAGGTTATATACAGTAATTATGCTGACAGGTGGCGACAAGTGAGTCATCTGTGTGTTATGAGTGAGTCGTTTAATCACTGACTCGACCGACAGAGTCATTCATGACAAAATCAAGTCTTATTATCATTTTATTAAAATTTGCATGTCAACAAATCTACTTGGAATAAAAAAGAAAGTGTTTTTGAGAGAGACATTGTAAGTGTTTCCCAAGCAAAAAGATTTGTTTAGATTTGTTCACTGGTTCAGTGACTCTTTCTGCAGGTTATATACAGTAATTATGCTGACAGGTGGCGACAAGTGAGTCATCTGTGTGTTTTGAGTGAGTCATTGCTTCATTGACTCGATCGACAAAATCGTTCATGATGGAATCAAGTCGTATTCTTTTATTTAAATTTGTAAGTCTACAAATCTACTTGGGGAAAAAAAGAAAGAGTGTTTTAAGAGAAAGAGCCAAAAGATTTGTTTAGATTTGTTCACTGGTTCAGTGACTCTTTAGGACACATACAGTTGTTGTGCTGGTAGGTGGCGACAAGTGAGTCATCTGTGTGTTATAAGTGAGTCATTGAATCACTGACTCAACCAACAGAGTCGTTCATGACAGAATCAAGTCTTATTATTCTTTTATTAAAATTTTTAAGTCTACAAATCTACTTGGAGTAAAAAAAGAAAGTTTTACAGAGAAAGAGCCAAAAGAATTGTTTTGATTTGTTCACTGGTTCAGTGACTCTTTAGGACACATACAGTTGTTAGGCTGGTAGGTGGCGACAAGTGAGTCATCTGTGTGTTATAAGTGAGTCATTGAATCACTAACTCGACCGTCAGAGTCGTTCATGACAGATTCAAGTCTTATTATTCTTTTATTAAAATTTGAAAGTCTACAAATCTACTTGGAGTAAAAAAGAAAGAGTGTTTTCAGAGAAAGAGCCAAAAGATTTGTTTTGATTTGTTCACTGGTTCAGTGACTCTTTAGGACACATACAGTTGTTAGGCTGGTAGGTGGCGACAAGTGAGTCATCTGTGTGTTATAAGTGAGTCATTGAATCACTAACTCGACCGTCAGAGTCGTTCATGACAGATTCAAGTCTTATTATTCTTTTATTAAAATTTGTAAGTCTACAAATCTACTTGGAGTAAAAAAGAAAGAGTGTTTTCAGAGAAAGAGCCAAAAGATTTGTTTTGATTTGTTCACTGGTTCAGTGACTCTTTAGGACATATACAATAGTTATGCTGGTAGGTGGCAACAAGTGAGTCATCTGTGTGTTATGAGTGAGTCGTTGAATCACTGACTCGACCGACAGAGTCGCTCATGACAGAATCAAGTCTTATTATAATTTTATTAAAATTTGCATGTCAACAAATCTACTTGGAATAAAAAAGAAAGTGTTTTTGAGAGAGACATTGTAAGTATTTCCCAAGCAAAAATATTTGTTTAGATTCGTTCACTGGTTCAGTGACTCATTCTGCTGGTTACATACAGTCATGCTGGCAAATTTTAGTAAAATTTGCATGTCAACAAATTTTTAGTGAGCCTACAAATCAAGTTTTGTTTACTTAAAAGATTTTCTTTGAGATTTTTTGCATTGCGACATTATTCTAATGCACACCTGTCCCAAAATATCAAGTCTATATACAGTGAACCTGTGGTTATGATACCGGTGTTCAGGGTTCATATGCAACACCGATCGCTAATCTTTCTTGGCAAGCGGCACATATCTGACTTCATGATGGCAGCCGCTACAACTAATGAGAAAAACTGTGTCAGTTCCTCGAGCGCCAATGAATAATTCTTAGAATGAATGAATATGGGGGGAGAGGGAAAGTATAGCACTATGCCTTTATTACAAATGTCCAAGATAATATTTTACTCTTATTAAAATCTCCAAGCCCTCCTTCCGGACGACGCCTCGTGCTTCACCCCAGGGAGAGTTTTAATATCCTTATAATTTAATATCCAGCTCAGGTTTATATGGATCTACCGCCGAGCTTATGAAAATACTCCCCCAGAATGCTCCAGGAGCGCTCAGAGGAAAGTCTCTTTCTCATTAGTGTAAATGTTGCATGAATAATTTGACTGTCCCCACCCATGGCTCATTTAAAACATCAGCAGATGATAGTATTGTAAAATCCTCTCGGAGACGTTGACAGATATTGAATTCGCATCTGTAAATAGTATTTTAATATGGCTTTTGAGTGCATGGAGAAACCTGGAAATGCTGAATTGCTCAACTGCTCCTCTGGAACGTTTGAGAAATGTTTTCCCAAAAAAGGCCTGCTGATCGTTTCTGCATTTCATTCGATTGAGTTTGAGTTTATTTCTACCTCCTTATTCTGTAGTTCTTCTCTATATCAGTGTCACTGTTTCTGAACTCCCTGAAACTCCTCCATTGTAGTCTTGAGTTTTCTTCTGGGAACGAATATGTCAAGTATTCCTCATTTAAATAATTAATATGCAGAATAAAGGGGCGGGGCCTGGTTGAGTTAGTAGTGTATTGAAACTGGTGGTTATAGTAAGGGGCAGGACACATTTAGAGAATGAATCTTCCGCCATCGTCTCGTCAGTCAGCTCCTCATTCTCGTGATGAATGAAATCTGATCTGTGCTGCGACTCAAACACATTTCTCAAACACGGTCGAATCGCTTGACAGGAAGGGAGGGCCTTCATAGAGACAGGAACTAAACAGAGCGTTACTGACAGACTGGGAAGAGAGGAGCTGCAACAATGGAGAATATGAGGAAAATAATGGCACATAAGAACAAAAACTGTGGTTGGTCACTTTACATGTCGGTCAGACTATTTAATATCTGCCATTGACCTCAGGTGCCAATCTCACAGGCAGAAACTCAGAGGGTGGCGTGTCAATTCAGCAGGCCGAGGTCAGCGAACGCCCTTCAGTTTATCTGAAGCACAATGTTTATTTGAATACACAGAGACTTGGCCCTGCCCGGACATCACATCAATATTAATGCGGGACAGACAAACTGTGTCCCTCCGGCCCGACGGGAACGAGGTGCCAAAAACAGCAAGGACATGAAACTAAGAGCCAGATTTACTGTGTCCCTCAAGAGCAATTTACTTCACATTTGTTAGCAGATGCATGTTTGTAAGACAAAAGCCATTTATTGTACCTGTCCTGATTTTCCTCAGAAGGGATTTTGGATGTGCTCCTTTTATCAACATGTTGCTTTCCACAGGGCAGGTGTGTAAATGTGTTTATATAGCCTGAGCGCTTAGATGAAATTTTCTGTTGATGTTAAAACTCATCTAGTTAATCACATCAAACACCATGTCCAGATGTCTTCCTGAGTTAAACTCAAACTGTTGGTTTGTTTTTGTCTTTTTCTCTGGTTTTCTCGGCGGGAGGCTTCATTAAAGTGCATCTACTTCATCCCAAACCACTGACTGCACCAATTCTGTGGACGGCGTTTGAGAAGAGACTCGTCTGTCTTGGTAATGACATGGCTGCGTCAAATGCAGTCTGACTGGGAGAAACAAATTTCCCTTCAGGGAAAGTGAGAGAGCAGACAAGTTCCTCCTTTCCTTGAAGACACACTGGGTTCCTGGAAGCCACTATACAGCCTAGAAACATCCATCTGGCTTTGGTTTAAAGAAATACTTCACTCAAAAATCTAAATTCATTATTTACTCAGCCTCGTGTTGTAAATCCGTACAGCAAAAAGTAACACTTTATTTTGATAGTCATTCTACTAAGACATTCTACTAAGGTATTTGCAACATGTCAACTAGCAGTCATTAGAGTATTAGTAGACTGTCTGCTTAATATCTGCACTAAAAAACATTTATTTTGATGCTCCCAACAGACATTCTACTGACTATAAGTAACTTAACTGTCGACTAATACTTTAATGAGAGTTAGTTGACATGTATTTGTAATGTTACTTAATGCATATCCAAATAAAGTGTAACCAAATATATTATATTTTTAAAATATACAACCCGAATTCTGGAAATATTGGGAAATTTTTTTTAATTTGAATAAAATGAAAAATAAAACTTTCACATGAGCCAATATTTTAATAGAGAGATTTTACACTTTTATCCATTTCAAATTTGATGCCTGCTACAGGTCTCAAAAAAGTTGGCATGGGGGCAACAAATGGCTAAAAAAGCAAGAAATTTTGAAAAGTTTCAGCTGGGAGAACATCTAACAACTAATTAAGTTAACTGATATCAGGTCTGTCACATGATTAGCTATAAAAGGCATGTCTTAGAGAGGCAGAGTCTCTCAGAAGTAAAGCTGTGAATGAGTGCATAAAAAAGATTGTGGAATACTTTAAAAACAATGTTCGTCAACGTCAAATTGCAAAGGCTTCGCAAATCTCATCATCTACAGTGCATAACATCATCAAAAGTTTCTGAGAAACTGGAGAAATCTCTGTGCGTAAGGGACAAGGTCGAAGACCTTTATTGGATGCCATGGTCTTCGGGCCCTCAGACGACACTGATTGTGCCAATGACATTACTAAATGGGACCAGGAATACTTCCAGAAACCACTGTTGGTAAACACAATCCGCTGTGCCATCTGTAGATGCCAACTAAAGCTCTATCATGCAAAAAGGAAGTCATATGTGAACATGGTCCAGAAATGCCGTCATGTCCTGTGGGCCAAGGCTCATTTAAAATGGACTGTTTCAAAGTGGAAAATTGTTCTATGGTCAGACGAGTCCAAATTTGACATTCTTGTTGGAAATCACAGACGCCGTGTCCTCCGGGCTAAAGAGGAGGGAGACCTTGCAGTGTGTTATCAGCCTTCAGTTCAAAAGCCAGCATCTCTGATGGTATGGAGGTGCGTAAGTGTATACGGTATGGGCAGCTTGCATGTTTTGGAAGGCACTATGAATGCTGAAAGGTATATAAAGGTTTTAGAGCAACATATGCTCCCCTCCAGACGACATCTATTTCAGGGAAGGCCTTGTGTATTTCCGCAGGACAATGCAAAACCACATACTGCAGCTTTTACAACAGCATGAATCCGGGTGCTGAATGGGCCTGCCTGCAGTCCAGAACTTTCACCTATAGAGAAAAATACATTGACCACGAACTCTTCAACAGCTGGAAACCTGTATCAGGCAAGAATGGGACCAAATTCCAAAAACAAAACTTCAGAATCTCATAACCTCGATGCCCAGACATCTTCACACTGTTTTGAAAAGAAAAGAAGATGCTACACCACGGTAAACATGCCCCCGTCCCAACTATTTTAAGACCTGTAGCAGGCATCAAATTTGAAATGAGCTCATTTTGTGCATAAAATTGTAAAATTTCTCTATTTAAACATTTGTTATGTTATCTATGTTCTGTTGTGAATAAAATATTGGCTCATGTGATTTGAAAGTCTTTTAATTTTCATTTTATTCAAATTTTAAAAAATTATAATAATTATTTGAATAATAATAATAATTAACAAAATATAATAGCTAATATAGATATTAAAAAAAAATATTTATTTAAATATATTATCAATAAGTTTACTTTAAAAAAATATTTAAATTTATTCATATTGGTCAAAATATATTTAAAAAAAATATATATTTGGCATTCACTCAAAACGTATTTTAAGATTAGAAATTAATTTTCTCACCCCTTGATATATGTTTTATATCTAATATATTTTTATTCATTTGAAGATTTAAACAAAATAATTTAAAATTTGAAAAATATATTTTCTCAAGCTGTGCTTTTTGCAACATATTGTTAGCATATATTCTACATATATTTATATTGTATTAATCTGAAATATCTATATTTTCCCATTCAAAGTTGTGAATTTATCTTATTTGGAAAAATGCAATATTGCAAAGAGTACAACATCATCACTTCTAAATCGTCACACTAAAAATAGGTGGTTGAAAGCACAGGTATTGATGAAAATGATTCAGAATTTCTCATTGGTGTTCCACAGAGACTATCACACAGGTTTGGAACGCCTCAAGGGTAAGCGAGTTTTCATTTTCGGGTTAACTACTCCTTTAGCGGTGCACAAGATGTCTTGTTAAAGCGCAGCCAGGACAGCAGAAGGTTTTCTAGGTGTCCCGAGGCCAATCAGGCGCTCGCTGACGGGTGGAGAACAGCCTGGCAAAACCTGAATACCTCTTGTCACTTTATTAGCAGGTTACAGCTCTTTTCCAGCGAGTGACAGTCAATTGAACCAGTCCTCGGTAAATGATCCGAGGAGCAGCAATGCTGATATCTCAGGGATTTGCCGTGTTTGGCAGGAGAGTATTCCCTCATAACAACCTGAATCCCACGGATTACATCTTTTCCACTTGTATGGCAAGGTTATGAAATGGAGAGGGAGCTCATTTTGCGGGATTGGCAGCCGTACGGATACGGGTCCTTAGGGGGCGTGAAGCCCGTGAAACGGCACACGAGCTGCTCTATGATGCTAATGAAACACATGCAGCTTAGCATCTGTTTCATGACTGGATCAGAATGAGGAACGGCTGTCTGAAATTAGTCAAGAAATGATGTTTTGTGTGGGAGAATTTGGACAGGGGTGTTCATTTCACAACAATAAAGGTCGTGCTAAAGTGGAAAATCCTGCACTAAAAAGAGCCAATTAATTACCATGATTTTTGGAAATTTTGGACCATGGTTCACAAGGTCCAAAAATAAAATAGCTTATATAGATATTAAAATATATTTATTTAAATATATTTTCAATAAGTTTACTTATTTGTTTCCATATTTATATATATATATATATTTTTTTTTTTGAAAAAGTCTCTTCTGCTCACCAAAGCTGCATTTATTTGATCAAAAATACAGAGAAAAATCTTAAATATTATTACAATTTAAAATAACGGTTTTCTATGTTATTATATTTTAAAATTAAATTTATTTCTGTGATGCAAAGCTGAATTTTCAGCATCATTACTCCAGTCTTCAGTGTCACATGATCCTTCAGAAATCATTCTAATATTTGCTGCTCAAGAAACATTTATGATTATTATCAATGTTGAAAACAGTTGACCAGAATTCTTTGCTGAATAGAAAGTTCAAAATAACACCATTTATTTGAAATAGAAATCTTTTGTAACATTATAAATGTCTTTACTGTTACTTTTGATCAATTTAATGCATCCTCGCTGAATAAAAGTATTAAAATGAAACCAAACTTTTGAATGGTAGTGTATATATATTTCTATATAAGCTGCTAGCCAGTAGTTTTATACTGTTACAGTGTGTCAAAACTTTTCTCATTTGTGTCCGTTTTATCCCCCCTTAGGTATTTAAGCAGAAACACTCAATACAAAGGTGATCCGTCGTCTCCCGAGCTATGAAAGAGCAATACCGTCTCTCTCTCGTCCCATTTCTTTCTACTTCCTGTGGTGTGGCACCTTCTGTTCACAAGAACTCTGTGCTCCGGCACTATGAGAGCATCTCTCTCTCTCTCTACATCCTGTGCTGGCTGCGCTCCAGTCCTCATAAGCTGCTAACTAATGTGCCTCCCTCTCTCTCCGTTCCCGTGGGATCACGAGTGGTCCTTCACCTGGAAGAGAGCGGCTGATGGTTTCCTTCCTGCTGATGGGTTCGTGGAGCATCACGGCCTGCTGGTTTATTTACCGGCTCTTTGTTTTATTCATGACGATTTAGTCTCGCTTCAGTCAATTGAAGGGAGTGACATGTCATCATATAAGCGAGGCTGCGCTCGGTCACACCGAGCAACTTTATGAATAATACGCCGTGGAAGAATTAATCTGTTTAAATAAACGCCTGCGCGACGCTCGCTCGCTGAATGAGAAATAGAGACGGAGGCCTCCACAGATAGATCAGCAGATTAGAGGAGAGAGATTCCCTTTTCTTGTGCTCCACTGTTTGCCGTCAAAGAAGGACGGGTTTCTCTTGTGCTTTCCTTTACATCTCTGCTGTTCATTTGAGGAGTTCCTCAGTTACTCTGATAATTAATGATCCTCTGGATGGAGGCAATTAAAGCACAAATCCCATGGTAGATAAATATATTAAATGTTAACTCTTTTGCTGCCATTGGTGGATTTTACCATGTTTTACTGTTATATACGGTAGGGGCGCTATTACGCATCTTTTGAAAGAGTTCAGAATCTCTATGATTGACGTCATTTTTCATCATGAAATTTTTCTGCTACCTAGAAGGTTGCTCCAATTTTCATGAAAATCAATTCAGATTTTTGATAAACCCAACCATTCTCGAATAACGCGCAAAAAAAAATTCAAAGAAGAGCATGCCAAAATGGACGCGAGGCTATATCTCTGCATTATCGTATTCTGACCAAACTTGGTACATGTCATCACAAGCATGACCTGAGGCTACATGCTGCGTTTTGGCACAGCGCCACCTACTGGTCCGGAGATATCAAAAATGCTCTTTTTGTTTATAACTTCCAAACTGCCAAAAATTATAAAATTGGTCTTGTTAGATTCAGGGCAGCATGCCAAGTTGAATGACATCCAATTTTACCATATCAGCCATTTTGGGTGTTGGCCATTTTGTATTTTGTATCAAAATGCTGTATTTTTTGAATGAATTAGCGTGCATTATGAAATTCGGTATGGATGCTCTGAAAGAGCCTGAGAAGTTCCAAGACAGCGCCACCGAGTGGTGAAATCAAATATTCATATGCTCATAACTTTTGATGTGGTTGACTTATTTTCTCCTTAGATTCCTGAATTCTTGCCGAGTCCAACGATACATAAAATGCTAGGTTTCGCATTATGGTTTGTGCAATGTTGCAATTTAGCATTAAAACAACGTTCGCAAATATCTTTGAAACTGTTAGTCCGATCGAGATGAAACCACCGCAGGAAATTCAGAAACATAGGTTGTTGTCTCAATGTTAAAGCCCAAATGCCAAAATTTTGATGGTAAACGGCGAACAAATGCAATCAAAGTCGTGCATGGGTCATTTTTTATGTCTTTAACTCCTACGAAATGAGATATTTTTGACACTTATTTATGGGCACACAAAAAAAGTGGTGGGATTGCACCTGTTGGTGGCGCTATAACTGAACAGTTTATGAAACAAAATGCTATATTTTACTGATGATTTTACTTTTTGCTTGCTTCTTTGTGCTTGGCCCCTTACTGGCTGCTTGCAGCTATATTTCTATTTTACTTTCATACAATAGTGGAAGGACATGCCATTGTTTCTCAGTTAATAATTAATACTCTCATATTTTCTCTCTGTTTACATTTTCTGAAGGTTTCATTCAAGTGTTTCAATACGTCCTTGTAGAAAGTGTCTGTAAAGTGTCAGTCTAGACGCTGCTTGTTTTTATTTTGCATCTTTTGATCCTGATGATGGTGATGATATAGATATAATGCACACTCAGATCATGTATAATTCAACAGTTTCCTCTTCATTACTGCAGGTGAAATGAATTCTTTATCATGCGTCTGCCGGCTCTCAACCAAAGTGATCCTCTATAATCCGCTTGAAAAGTGCAGCACCTGTTTTTCCCGTTTTCATCTTCTATTTCCGATAGTTTAAAGGGTCAGTTCACTCAAAAATGAATTCTGTGTCATCATTTACTCGCCCTCATGTTTTAAACCCTTTTGACTTTCATTTTTCATATAAAACACAATATGTTCACACTACTTTGAATGTATGCGGGAACTATTGAGCCCCAAAAAGGACAATATGATTATAATATAATTATTATAATATATGGTAACACTTTACAATAAGGTTCCATTTGTTATATAAGTCAGCATGAACTAAAATGAACAATACTTCTACAGCAATTATTAATCGTATTAATGTTAATTTCAACATTTACTTGCATTAAAGGGGTGGTTGATTATGATTTCACTTTATTAAGTTTAATTAGTGTGTAATGTTGCTGTTTGAGCGTAAACAACATCTGCAAAGTTACGACGCTCAAAGTTCAATGCAAAGGGAGACATCACTTGGACATCACTAACCCCAAAATTTACATAAACCCCGCCCCCGAGAACATGCAACAAAGGGGGTGTGGCCATGTTGGGCTGCTTTAGAGAAGAGGAAGAGTTGTTGTAGTAGAGTGTTGTTGCTTCACAAACGAGGGTCAATTCAATGCTGGATTTGCACAAAAGATGAACATGACGGCACATGCTAGTGGATGAGTTGAATCAACTCCACAGCAACTACATCAATTTATCCACTAACCATTCAGAAACGTCTAAAAGTTGTAACTTCTTCCTGAGTCTCTCCATCAGTGTTGACTCCGGTTTGAACAATGTAAGGCTGAACACCGTTACTGACAATCCTCATTTTGGCTGCGTGAGATTCTCCAGCTTTGTTGTTGTTGAGCTGTTAAAGCTCCGCCCTCTTCTGGAAAGGGGGCGGGAGCAGCAGCTCATTTGCATTTAAAGGGACACACACAAAAACGGCGTGTTTTAAACAAGCTATAATAAATGATCTTTGGGGTATTTTGAGCTGAAACTTCACACACACATTCTGGAGACACCAGAGACTGATATTACATCTTAATAAAGTGGCATTATAGGTCCCTTTTAAATCAAGACAGTTTTTCTTGAGAAGCAGTCTTGTTTACTGAAAAAGTATCTTCTTTAACAAGGTGATGACTTTATTTTTTGGCGAGCCATCTCTCTTTAAACACCACTTATCTCTGCTGTCACTCATAACCCGAGAAGGATTTCTCCAGAATATTCCTCAGCGATTATCAGGAGCTCTGCTGCCCAGCTGAGTGTGTGACTAATTGATTATTCATTCATTATTCATTCACCATATGAGGATCATATTACAATTTCAGATTTGCGGGAGGACACGCGGAAACTCATTCACCGCGCGCATTAGAGCGGACCTGTGACTCCAGAGATGCAAAATATAAAGTTATGGGAAAAGTTGCTGGCCTGACCTTCTTAAGGCCACACGGCTAAACTTTCCTTCTGCGGCGCGAGGTCATCCGTTAATTTAGCCCACTTCTCTAGAGAGAGGCAGAAGTACCGTGGTTATGAAGGGAAAACTTTGCTCTTGCTAAAAATAACCACCTTTGCCAACCTCCTCACTTTGTGGGTCAGTGGCTGGCTGATATTGATCGTTTTAAATTACTCCTGCGCTCCTCGTGCGCGGCTGTCTCTCTGTGCACCGCTCTCTCTGTGTAAAAGGTAGTGATGTGGGATATTGGTACATCAGCACGACAGGCCGTGATGCATAAACGCCTTCCTCTATTGATTCATCGGGCTGTCAGGGGAGCATTTGGGCAGAAGTCTTTTACTTTATCATGTTTGTTCGGTGTCTGCGAGGGCGGCCACCCCGCTGCTGCTCCAGAAAATTTTTAATAATCTTGTTTTATAGACCTCGGTCCCAAGGTCAATAGCATTTCCATTATAATGCTGTGCTGGGAATATGCGTGCGGATTATTCAACATTCACTTCTCCGTTTTTCGCCCGGTAAAAGTGGTAACCTTTGGCTCTTAAAGAGACGGTGCATGCGCTCTTAATTTGTAAAATGCAAGTGTGGAGTGCGACACGTCAAAACACCCAAATATTATCCGGTCACACTTTCAACATGCCATCTGAAACAAGCATAACGGCAGCAGTTTGTAGCAGGGTTATTACAGCTAACTAAAACTAAATAGATATATGAGTAATGAATTAAATGTTAACTGAAAAAAAAAAAAAAAAAAAAAAAAAATATATATATATATATAAAATTTGTCTTATATTAGCCATTTTACCTTGATGTACTAAAATAACTAAAACTGAAATAAAAATATATAGACATTTTAATAAAACAAAAATGAATAAAAAGACAAAAACACACAAGAAAATTACTAAAACTTTAACTAAAATGGAAAATATGAAAATAAAAAAATAATTTAAAATATTAATACAAAAATATTCTCAGTGATACTAAAATAACGGGTTTAAAAACAACAAAATTACTAGAACTTTAGCTAAACTGAAAAATATAAAAATAAAATGGATTCAAAATATTAATAAAAAATAATAAAATAACACTGGTTTAAAACACAAAAAAATATTAAAATTTAAATGAAAATGGAAAATATAAAAATAAAAAATTTAAAATATTAATAAAAAATATTCTCAGTGATACTAAAATAACGGGTTTAAAAACAACAAAATTACTAGAACTTTAGCTAAACTGAAAAATATAAAAATAAAATGGATTCAAAATATTAATAAAAAATAATAAAATAACACTGGTTTAAAACAAAAAAGTATTAAAATTTAAATGAAAATGGAAAATATAAAAACAAAAAATTATTTAAAATATTAATAAAAATATTCTCAATGATACTAAAATAACATGGGTTTAAAAACAACAAAATCACTAGAACTTTAGCTAAACTGAAAAATATAAAAATAAAAATGGATTCAAAATATTAATAAAAAATAATAAAATAACACTGGTTTAAAACACAAAAAAATATTAAAATTTAAATGAAAATGGAAAATATAAAAATAAAAAATTTAAAATATTAATAAAAAATATTCTCAGTGATACTAAAATAACGGGTTTAAAAACAACAAAATTACTAGAACTTTAGCTAAACTGAAAAATATAAAAATAAAATGGATTCAAAATATTAATAAAAAATAATAAAATAACACTGGTTTAAAACAAAAAAGTATTAAAATTTAAATGAAAATGGAAAATATAAAAACAAAAAATTATTTAAAATATTAATAAAAATATTCTCAATGATACTAAAATAACATGGGTTTAAAAACAACAAAATCACTAGAACTTTAGCTAAACTGAAAAATATAAAAATAAAAATGGATTCAAAATATTAATAAAAAATAATAAAATAACACTGGTTTAAAACACAAAACAAAATTATTAAAACTAACTAAAATTTAAATGAAAATGGAAAATATAAAAATAAAAAATTATTTAAAATATTAATAAAAATATTCTCAATGATACTAAAATAACATGGGTTTAAAAACAACAAAATTACTAGAACTTTAGCTAAACTGAAAAATATAAAAATAAAATGGATTCAAAATATGAATAAAAAATAATAAAATAACACTGGTTTAAAACACAAAAAAATATTAAAATTTAAATGAAAATGGAAAATATAAAAATAAAAAATAATTTAAAATATTAATAAAAAATATTCTCAATGATACTAAAATAACACTTAAAACACACAATACACAACTGAAAAAAAAATAAAAAAATAAACCTGATTTGAAATATTAATAAAAACTATTTTCAGTGATACTAAAATAACACTGATTTATAGTCATCAAAGCCACTGTGTACAGAACCCTGGATGTAGTGAGGTTTAATGCTATTTTTGTTTTGTTTATTAAAGTAGAGAGTAAACATTTACATTTATTCATTTATCCAGTAAATGTAAATAAATAAAATTGTGCCATGCAAAAGTATCAAACACTAGAGCTGTTAAGGTTTAACTGTTTAATTCAGCAAATTACATCCCTTATATTCAGTATTTTTCATTTAGTCCATCTTTGTGTTGCAATGTTTGAAATGTTGTTCAATCAAACTGGAAACTGAACATCTGGAGCATTGCATTGTGGGGAATACAGTAGTCCACAGTGTGTTTTGTTGTTTAATGCAAATGCAGTATAGGTCATGTGGGTATTATTCTGTGCATGCAGAAAGATTGCACACTGCAGGAATAGAAAGAATACTATGGTTCAGTAGTACTTCACTCATAACCTACCATTTGGTTTCAAACAAATTTTACTTGCTCACTTTGGTATTATTAATGCTGTTTTTGAAGTTTGATAGGAGTGATAATAAACCCAGAAATAATAAGTGAACTGAATGCATGAGATGGATTTTGAATCTGGCATAATAGGATTTTTATTGCTGAAGGTACTGTGGGAGGAATCTGCAGACAGTGAGGAAGAAAAGAATATGACTGATGCAATCTGGTTTTATGTCTTTTTTTCTTATAGAAATTCAATAGTTCTCATCTCCAATGATAGATGAATTTTCTTTTGAATGATTTTTGGGCCTATAATTCTCTGCCGTGGCCTGAAAGATGTTCAGATACAACTGCACTGTTTGTATATGGAGCTTTAGAGACTCAAGAACTAAAGATTTCTGTGTGATATTACAGCTTATGTTAGTGTTTTGGGGAAAGTTATATTAAAGTAATAGTTTACTACTTGAAAAAAGTAATCTGATTACTTGTAATGCGTTACCCCAACACTGGTGGTTCTTGCAATCATCACTAGTACTGCTAGAAATCTGAACAAACCTTGTCATTTATTGTTGTGTAAGTTGCCATTAGATTTCTTTTCTCAGTATACTATGATTAAACTCATTTCAGAGCCACAGATACAGCGAGTATTTGTGCACCGTGTTTCTCTAATGGCTGGTGTTTTCACCATCTCATCGAGTTGTTTTCCTCTTTTTGTGTCAAGGATGAATTGTAGCATCTGTTTTTGAAGAATTCACCTTCACACTGATCATGTATGGTTCATCTTTTTTAAATGACATGCTTTTTACCTCTTCAAGAGGACACATCTTTGAAAAGAAAACCGTGTGTTGTGCTGGAAAAGCCACACAGTTCAAGCTTCCCATTTCATCGTCTGCAAAAACTGCCAAGGACTCGCTGGAATAAACGTGGCGAGACGTGTCAGTGTGTTCATTATTTCAAGAGACGCAGGCGTTCAAACCATCCGCAGAGATACAAAGTTCTGTCATGAAACTCTAGATGGCACAGGCTGATAGGTCCTTAACTCAATCTGCTCGCATCATTCTCTATAAAGCACAGCTGATTGGTTCCTGCTGTATCAGTAGCCAATGAAATCGCTGCTCAACCTTCAAATACAAGGTCAGCATTTGCTGTAGCAGTTGCAGCACTTTCAGAAACCCTCCACCTTCCCCAGCTCCACCTGTATAGATCTGCTATGGGTAATTCAAGTACACAAAAAATAAATGGACATTACTTATAATAATAAAATAAGTCATGATACAACAGTATTATTTGTTCAATAACAAAACATTTTTTTCACTTTCAAGAATGCAACAGTAGCCTATTGTTTCAGTACAACTTAAATATGTTTTATTATAAAACGGTTAGTTCATGTTCTTGATTCTGATTGGTCAATATCTGTGTTTTATTCACGATAACACACTGCTAACCCAGGTGAAAAAAGTACACTTCTATAATGTACTTAAAGTGCTCTATTTTTGTGCACTAATTTTGTAATTAATATACTATATTAAAATATTTTATATATTTTATATATACTATGGGTTCAAATGTACTATAAATGTATATTAAAAGCACATTTTAGTTCATATTTCATGGTGTCTCAAAATAGCACAGTTGAGTAGACTTAGATGTTCTTAAGATGATCTTAAGAAGTACTAAAGAAGAATTTTTAGTATATTTTTAGTATGTTAACTACAAAATTAGTGCACGGAAATTAGTGCCGCTTCACCCAACGGTTCTATGTATCAATACACAACACCCTTAGCAACCACTCTTAGCAACATAAACTGTAAGTTCTCAATTGATATTGTTCATTGAAGCTTACTGTATTATGTAGAAGAGTATTGTAAGACAGCAAGTTTATTTCCTGCATTCAGATTTAACATTTTCTTTCAGGTCAATCCTATGTTCATAATAAAAAATCTGTTTAAAGGTGCCATCAAACGTTTTGTTTTTTTACAAGATGTATATAAGTCTAAGGTGTCCCCTGAATGTGTCTGTGAAGTTTCAGCTCAAAATACCCCATAGATTTTTTTTTATTCATTTTTTTTAACTGCCTATTTTGGGGCATCATTAGAAATGCGCCGATTCAGGCTGCGGCCCCTTTAAATGCTCGCACTCTCCGCCCACAGAGCTCGCGCTTGCCTTAAACAGTGCATAAACAAAGTTTACACAGCTAATATAACCCTCAAAATGGATCTTTACAAAGTGTTCGTCATGCATACTGCATGCATGCGTTGGATTATGTGAGTATTGTATTTATTTGGATGTTTACATTTGATTCTGAATGATTTGAGGCTGTGATCCGTGGCTAACGGCTAATGCTACACTGTTGGAGAGATTTATAAAGAATGAAGTTGTGTTTATGAATTATACAGACTGCAAGTGTTTAATAATGAAAATAGCGACGGCTCTTGTCTTCATGAATACAGTAAGAAACGATGGTAACTTTAACCACATTTTAACAGTACATTAGCAACATGCTAACGAAACATTTAGAAAGACAATTCATAAATATCACTAAAAATATCATGATATCATGGATCATGTCAGTTATTATTGCTCCATCTGCCATTTTTCACCGTTGGTCTTGCTTGCTTACCTCGTCTGTTGATTCAGTTGTGCACAGATCCAGACGTTACTGCCTGCCCTTGTCTAATGCCTTGAACATGGGCTGGCATATGCAAATATTGGGGCGTACACCCCGACTGTTACGTAACAGTCGGTGTTATGTTGAGATTCGCCTGTTCTTCAGAAGTCTTTTAAACAAATGAGATTTACATAAGAAGGAGGAAACAATGGAGTTTGAGACTCACTGTATGTCATTTCCATATACTGAACTCTTGTTATTTAACTATGCCAAGATAAATTCAATTTTTAATTCTAGGGCACCTTTAAATGTCCGCTGCGATATCTTGTCCTTTTAACATTTAAGGGGTTTTCCCGTGACTGACAGTGCTAGTCAAAGCATTTGTCAGTTGCGTTTTATTCCGTGTTCACAACAATTCAGTCTTTTCAATGTAAAAGTCTTCACTACTGACTGACACACTCATCTTTGCCGCCATCTAATGGTGTAATAATGTAACTTCTGTTACTGTTCACAGTCAGGGACTATTTTTTTCCGGCGGAAGGAAGGCATTAGTGAAAGTTTACATTATGAAAGTAGCATTGATACATATTTTTGGCTTTAATATTTGTATTGGGTGGAAGCCATTTTTATAAAAGCAATAAGGCATTTACAACGCCCTTCAGCCGTGACTTATTCAGCCTCTCGTACCTTATTGCTTACTTAAAGTAGCCCAAATCCATGCAAAATTATTGTTTAGTAATATTACTTCACATTCTAAGTAAATTAAATGAACAAAATCAAAAATATCACTGCCGTTTTATTACTCAAATATGAATTTAGTAAACCTAGCACTATAATTCTGTGAATGAAACAAAGGCTTTAATCGCATTTCCAGTGTGTTTTAGACTTTTTTAGAATTAAATTCAGTTCACAGGATAAAATACAGCTAAGATGGCAATTGATGCATTTGATTAGGATAATGATATATGATTATTTAAAAATGGCATAGATATATGTTGGTATATTAGTGACCTTTACATTTTATTTCCACGTGTGAAAGGAACACTTGTGTTTCACACTTGTGTGTGTGCTGAATATTACTGGATCGTAATTGTCTTTATTGTCTTATTTTCTATGTTCAATGTTTTCTATGTTAAAGAAAGGCTATAAAAAAGCACTTAAAGCATGTTGTAAATGCATACGTCAATAACCTTGCACATAGACACTCATTAACGGGGCCCAGAGGTGTTTGTCTGTCTTGTGCCGTGCATAGAATCAAGAATCAATCCATCTGTCCAGCTGGTCGCGTCCCAGAGGAGATCTGACGTACCTAAACAGTGTCCCGGAGGATGTCAGCATGCATTAACGTCCTCTGCTGCACTCCTCAGCTATGAAAAACTTTGCTTATTCTAACTTTGCTGCTGAAGTTTTATTCACTGTGTTTGGGTTTTCTATTTTCAAACAGCCATCAACACAAATGTCTTTATTTCACCAGAGGTCATACATTCATGTTCAGATCACTCTTTCTCTTTTATTTATAGGGTGTCCTCAAATTTTGACAGCAGAGCAAGCGGTGACAGCATCAAAATGCTGAGAAATACTGAACTTTATACAAAAACGAGAGGTGGAAAATGGCAGTCGGTTGTTGTCAGGTGAAATCGGTGATTTCTGCCATGAGTATTTCAAAATCTTTGGATTTAGTGGTTAATTATGGTTACATATTTCTATATTTATTATAAGTGCAGTTTGCACTTTGTGTGTGTGTATATATATACTGTATATATAATGTATGCATGAGGCGTATAAACGGGACACATTTTCTATTTATGCAAACTGACAATTTCCAGGACATAAACTAGACTATTAATATTTTCTTGTTACGGTCAATTTGTTTCATGTGCTGCGAGGAGTCATGACCAGACAGATATCAGAAAACACAGCGGGAAGTTTCTCTCTTTTTCCCAGATGTCATTTCATTTCCACAGAAGCGCCATCCCAAAAATCTCATCTTCTCCATCGCAACACTTTGCTTCGTGTTTTGAAAGAGAAACTCAAACACATTTTTTTTTTCATGCAGAACCTCAAAAATAAACCAAAGTCTAATCATGATATGAAACCAAGGACTTTAGGTTTGCTTTTTAACATGGTACAGCTGCCAGATGCTTTAACTGCAGCGTCAAAAACGTATATATATTATATATATATATATATATGTGTAAAATAGTATTTTTTTGGATTTTAAAGAGAACCTATTAAGCTTTTTTTTACATCCCTGAAATGCCTCCATTGTAGTCTTGAGTTTTCTTCACAATATTCCTCATTTAAATAATTATGCGCAGAATAAAGGGGCGGGGCCTGGTTGAGTTGGTTAGTAGTGTGTTGAAACTGGCAGTTATGGTAAGGGGCGGGACATTTCCCAAACACCAATCACAACACTTCCCCAGCTGACCAATCAGAGCACATTGTGCTTTTCAGAAGGCAGGGCTTCATAGAGACAGGAACTAAACAGAGTGTTACTGACAGACTGGGAAGAGAGGAGCTGCAACAATGGAGAATATGAGGAAAATATTCAACACTGAAGCATGAAAACCTGCTCTAGTAGAGCACAAAAACAACATCAAGGCTTTGTTTACCAGAATCCCACTTTTGGAAGCTCTTAAAAGCCCATTAGAAGAGTAGTTTGTATCTTTTTTATAAGAAATAACCTCTTTTACACTGGATGCGAGTCTCTGTTTTTCTGAACAGGGAGGTTTGTGAAGTCTTTTATTTTGGGCTCTGCACTTATCGCATGAACTGTCTGGCCTAATTTATCACAAGATAGCAAAGATTACATTGTGAGAATGGATGCAGAAGAGATTGCCGTCCTTGCTGAGGGTGTTGGGGTGGCATTAATTCATGATTGGACATCCTCACCCTCATATTAGCACATTAGAAGAGCGTTAACCTCATCAGAAAGGCATAGACAGAAAGGCCAGCTCTGCCCTGCAGTCACCCACGGCCCGCTAACTACCCATAAACACCGGCAGCACGTAATGAAAAGATGTGCTTAAGATTTTATGGGCTTTCCAATATATGTCATGGTCTGAATCGATGTGTGTTTATAGTGTTAGACGACACCACCGCGTGATGATGTCAGACTCAAATGTATATTTTGTGGCCATGCAAAACTCATTGGTTGTAAAGTGGTTGTAAAGGTGCTCTTGAAATCTCACTTATTATCATCTTAAAAGGCAGGGATGGTTGTATGTTTTTGTTATTAATTTTTGTGGGTTCCATATACTATTATTTTAATTATAATTACTATGACTTTGTGGATCAAACTGCCCCTGACTGGTTTTAACGCACTCTAAAAAAATGCTGGGTTAAAAACAACCCAAGTTGGGTTAAAAATAGACAAACCCAGAGATTGGGTTGTTTTAACCCATCGGATAGGTTGTTTTGAACCACCAATTGGGTTGTTTTGACACAGCGATTGGGATGAATGTTTGCCCAACCTGCTGGGCAGTTTTATTTAACTATTATTAAAAATGACTGTATTGTTGCTTAATATTGGACCTAAAATATGTTGGAAATTAACATTTATTAATCTGTATAATAAATGAACATTTATTAATAAGTTTAATGAATAATAATAATTAAACAATAAACATTTATTAAATTGCTTATTAATAAATGTTCACCTTTTGATTATTATTGTTGCCTCCAGTAATTATGTGTCTGATTTTTTATTTCCAACATATTTTGGGTTCATTTTAAGCCAGACATATAGTAATTTTTAATCAATAGTTGGGTTAAATAAAACTGCAAACATTTAACCCAACTGCTGGGTCAAAACAACCCATTCCCTGGATTAAAACAAACCCAAACAACCCAAAAAAAAAAACAAAACAAAAAAAAAAAAACCCAGCCGCTGGGTTTGTCTATTTTCAACCCAAAATAACATATGATAAATAAAATGGTTTTTAACATATTTTAACATTTACTTGTTGTATTCAATACTTACATTTTCATAAACTGTGAATATACTGTATATAATTACAACTTTTTATTAATATTATAGACTGTTAACTGTAAGTGTCCTGATAGTGGGACACTTGGCACACTATTTATTGAATTTTCCCCCTATCACTTATATTAGTAATCATAATAATTTAGGAATAATTTGAAAGCGTAAACACTCAAAATTCATCCAGAGGAAACTGTTTTGAAATAAGATATTGCATTACCATGAAAACGGTACTTTGAATACTTTTAGCGGCTCAATTTTTGTGATATCAACTTCAAATTTGGAGCACAACTTGGTTAGATGTATGGCTCTGATTTTATAGGATCCAAATTATTTAGTAAAATATATATTTTGTATAAAATAAAAAAAGTTGTTAAACACACAGGCACCAATGCCATTCATATAATAGCTGAAACATTGTCATTTTAGCAGTGTATTTGTGGGCTGTTTTCATGCTGTAAAATGGAGACAGGACACCAAAAAACATGATTTTTACATTATACTTTTACTGTAAAATACTGTGAATGAATTACCATATAATTTACAGTGAAAATCAGTAAAAGGACATTCCCAGAAGTCACAGCATGATGCATCAAATATGAATATATTTTTGTTTCTTCTCATTTTTGTTATCAGAAGTTATTAACTCTTTCCCCGCCATTGTTTTTTTTTTTTACGTTGCCAACCACCACCAGTATTTTTGATCATTTTCACAAAAAAATTCATGATGGTGTTTTGACTGCACTGTTTTGTGTGCACTGTCTATATTTGAGTATTATTAACCATGTTTTATGGACTTACAATATTACAATATTGCATTTACAATAAACTCTGATTCTTTATGTGGCTTTCTATTGTACAATAGTCTCAAAAACATCCGAGAATATTATAAAAGTTTGACGTGTTGCCATGACAACAGTATTTAAGATATCAAGAATCCTTTCGCAGGTCTTCATCTGCCATGTCTTGACATTATTCTGACAAAGTTTGAAGCAAATTGGGTAAAAATAAGAGGTCGATTTCAAACCATTTTAAGTTATAACACTTCCTGTTTCCCTTTTTTCACCATAAATATCACCACGGTCAAACTGTTTGAGATATCCAATATCCGCAATGTAGCATCCTTAATGTCTTGATTTTATGTTGAAAAATTTGGTGTGAATTGTATGACGGCCTTTGGAGCAGTAGTTAAAAATTGAGAGCTTGGCTCAAAAAATCCACATTCAAACAAAAATAGCTGACTTCCTGTTGGTCGGAGCTAATGACTGTAAATTAGAAAGTTGTCCGGCTCGATTAGAGCAATATATGTACCAAGTTTTGTGACTGTAGGTAAAACTAACCCCCAACTTTAAACAAAAGGTGGTGCAATAGAGCCCCTCCTCCATGCCCACTTCTAAGGCTTTGCCCATGTCTTCTGACTGGCAACTCTGACGTGAGTGTCGAGTTTCATGCAATCTGAAGCATGCTGATTGCCTTAGAAACCGCTATAAAGAATGTTAACGTTTAATGCATCGCCATGACAACAGTATTCAAGATGTCAAGAATCCTTTCACAGGTGTGCATCTGCGGTGTCTTGACATTATTCTGAAGAAGAGTTTTTGAGCATGTTAAGAGACCCAAAATTGCCCGAAAGGCAAAAACAAAAAAAAAACAAAAAAAAAAAACAATTTACCTAAGGAAAACAAAAGGGCCTTCACCCTTTCAGGGCTTGGGTCCTAAAAATAGACACCAATATGCCATCCTGTAATACCTGAAACATTGTCACTGTATTTTTTACTCTGAATTTCTGGATATTTTATTTTATTTCTTTTTACAGTTTGGGAAGTATTTGTCCATTTTATTGGCCTTCAAGTAAAAATCCTAAATCTGATTACATAGAAAAAGTCCCAAACCAAAATCATGGACTATTTAAATGATTGTCTGTTTTCTGTCATTTTTAAGCAGGAATCTTTCAGTGGAGGATGTTCAGGGTGTATGGATAGTCAGTCCTCATGCATTTTTTTCCCTTTTTGCATATTTAATATGTGCCAAACAACACTAAAGCATTCTGACTGTACCCTGTATTGTTTCTCAGGCCTCTCATGACTGTGTTCTGCTAAAACTTTGGGGCTGAATGTACTTGAGCTGAAATCCAAGCGCCTCTCATTGTTTATTAATGTAAGTGCTGCGCAGGCCGCAGTCAGAGCCTCTTATCTGCTTCTCTCTGCCCTTCTGAACTCAAATACACGTTATCATTTGAATGCTAAGTGCTGCCACTAATTCTGCACACCTTCATGAAACGTTTTGTCAAACGCATTTGAAATAATCAGCGGTGCTTGCTAAGGCTGTTATTATCGCTCATACTGAGGCCTGAACTCTAACACTTCTAGCTACACAATTTTGTGCATTTCTGCGCAACTAAATGTCATTCATAATGCAATGCAAAAATGTGACAAGTTTGTATGCTTCTGGTTTAGGGTTAGTGAGTAGTACAACCCCTTAAAACAAAGCAATATACTTTTTATACATAATAAGGTAACCAGTGGACAAGAAACCATTTTTTAAAGAAGAAGTTATTAGTGATTTTCTGTAAAAATGACCAACATTTTTCACAGACTTGAATCAGAGGGACCTGAACTATATGTCATAGAGACTTGAAGCTGGACTCTTGACCGGTATAAAACCACAACATTTAGTTTTATATGCGCAAACATCACTCACAGTCTCTTCAGTACGTGTAAAAAACGCCGTGAGATTTGCACTGCCTTTGTCATGACTTTGAGAGACGGGACGAGGATGGGTTTGTCTTTGAAGATGATGTTCTGGTTTGGGGCTTCAAGTGTCTTTTGTTAGTGCTACTGCATTAGCACAAAACTTCAAGAGATCGCCTTCAAGCTGAGCTCGGCAACTAATATTTCCTGAAGGACAATGTTCTTGTGTCAACATTTGTAAAGAAGAGTAATACTATGCAAATGTGACAGCTTTCTTTGTTGTGTAACCGTCGAGCTCACGGTCTCACAATCATTTAGCCTCATGTAGAAACAAAGACCTCTTGAAAACACAGACCTGCTTTGATGCTGTGAAGAACACGCTCTGTGGTCTAAACATGAATGTATAGCATCTCATCAGAGTACATCACAGCATTCTTCACTTCCAGGGTTTCTGAAGTCATACGACAGCAGGGAGGAACAGACCCAAATTTAGAGATTTGAGAGCTGCAGCGGAGGAGGAAACTAAATTCAATAACAACTTAGATTTCAGTTGTTTTGATGTTTTCACACATCATATGACTTCAGAAGAATTTGAATATCATGTGGACTACTTTCCTTTCTAATACTTATATGGTATTTTTTGTTATTTTATGGATGTTTAACAGCATTCATTTGGAAAAGAGCCATATGATACATCCTCTTTTGTTTTTCACAGAAGAAATGATGCCATATGGGTTTGAAATATCATGAGGATGAGTAAATGATGACAAAATTGTCAATGAATATATTAAAAATGCATTTAAGGTGTTTAAGAGATGTTTCTGACAAAGGAGGTCAAGGTTTGTCTGGTTAGCATAACTACACCATCTGGACATAAAAAGCATCTTTCTCCATTGACAGCCATTCAAAAGTAGTTGTGTATCGATGAAATTACATTATTATCAAATTAATATTTTATAGAAGACGTTTTGCTAGTCAAGTATTTGTATATTGATTTATTTACTATATTTATTTACTATTTCAGTCTTTCTACTTCAAAATGTCAGCTTTAATTTAATGTGTTACTTGCTGTTTCTTTGTGATTATTTGTGAAATTTAGCAATTTCTGAGTGAAAAAAAAAAAAAAAAAAAAATCCTTCACCAAATTATTGCCTCTGCATCATGTTATACATCATCTTGTTCTTGACACAAAAAACATTCGAATGTGAATTTGTGAGATTTCAATCCATATGTTCTCCCTTGAAGGGTCCTCAATACTGGAGAGGACGTCTAAAAAAGGGCAATTTATTTTCATTTTCATCGACATGCAGATTTTGCTTTTGGTTTTCCACAGGGACGTGTGGCCCAGATAAACTGAGCACTGCAATTCTCCCCACAAGCAAACCATGTCCAGTAGCATATATATATATATATATATATATATATATATATATATATATATATATATATATATAGTTCAGTCATGAAACAGTCATGAAACTTGCAGATTTATGGTGCAGATTTATTGCAATCTAAGCAATCGCATCATTACCGCATGGCACAAACTGATTGGCCTCTGCTGATCCTGCAGCAATTGAGATTGCTGGCTCAACATTTAAATAGTCTGGTTCAGTGTTTGCTGTAAGCTAGAGTTCCTCTGAACCCCTCCACCTCCCCAGCTCCACCTGCCTAGATCTGCTGTGGGATTAATGTCTGTCTATTTATGCAGCAGCAGCAGATCTTACATACTCGCAAGAGCGTGTCTGTGTATCTGTTAGCAGTAGCCGGTCCATAATTGCTGTATAGCAGCAGCAATAATCAACAGCAGCAGCAGATCTATTCAACCCGATCTCATAGCAATTCGTACGTATTTTATGAGGTGGCTAATTCGTACGAATTCATATGACCTCACTCATACGAATTCATATGATTTTTGCTAAATCGCACACATTTTATGAGTTGCCAAATTCGTATAAATTTGTATGATGCTTCCTGTTTTCTCGCACAAGTCCAGCTATATTTCATGACTTGTATGTTCAGGATCAGGTTGGACTCCATCACTAATGAGTACGAAGATAAGTTCCCATGCAAACTTTCTGAACATGTTCTGAAGCCGTTGTAAAGGTAAAGCTCACACACATTTGCAAACTCAGGGTGTCTAAAGTGTTTAGTTAAAATAGTAAATAATATCAGAAAATCCTCGAAACAAAATCAATTTACTTGAGAAGCAACCCTGCATTAGATGTCACAACTTTTATCTTTAAGACGTTTGTATTTTGTCAGATTTTGTCACTTGTATTTAACTTGTTTATACTTAAAATAAGTGAAAATGCACTTATATTAACAAATCTATCAAAACCTAATAACTCCTGCAGTGTTGCTTCTCAAATAAACTGATCTTGTTTTAAGAATTTTTAGATATTTCCCCTGGACAACAAGTCAAGAAAGACTAATTTGAAGAAGACATTTTGCTATAAAAGACTATAAATATCTAAGGACAAAAAAATTGATTTTCTCAAAACAAGTCTTAATATCTTATTCAGTGGTGCTTATCAGGTGAATGTAACTTGTTCTAATGATGTTTAGATACTAGAAAACAAGACAAATATACAAATACATCATATATAAGTTTATATTAATTTGCAGTGTGGGTTCTTTTGATTAATAACCACCCAGAACACCAAATATTTAGACCTAAATATTAGATTATAAGATTTATTGCATATAAAATTTCCATTTTGAATTATAAAATGTGATGAATATTTGTCAGTTATACATAAAATAAACTTACTTGTTTCTTACCAGTTTCATTTATTGAAGCATGACAAAAACTATGTAAGTCAAATGGATGGAAATTTTATATGCAATTGAAATACATACATCTTAAATTTTGACCTAAATATTTTAGCGAATGCATAGCAATGCCTGAGTTTTGTACGACCACCAATCACATTTTCTTTAAAATGCTTGTTTTTAGATTGAAATATTGTGTGCAAACTTGAAAAAAAACTTTGTGAAAGTGAAAACTTGAGTGAAGATGCTTACAAAACTGTGCAAGCTATCAAAAGTTTGTGAAATATTACCTTAAAACTAAAATGCGCCTTAATGTTAAATTTCTGAAGTTTTTAGGAATAAAGTCATTATTTTAACTGTTCCATTTGGTGAAGCTCATGGCACAAACATGACACGTTTTAGCTTAATATAGACCACACTGTCAGACCGGAGATTTGCCATTTTTGGAAGAACAATCCTTTGGAAAAACAGTTGGAAATCTAAAGTAAATGTGAAGCAGAGTCACATGGCAGAAAAATCGAGCTGGTCTGTTAAAAATATCCGTAAATCCATTTCCATCAGGCCTCCAGAGCTCGACGGCCGCTCTGCACGTGTTTTCTGGTTGAGTTTCTCTGTTTTTCTCACGATTCACACGATGAGTCATTCAGCATGAACCAAACGACCAATTTGGCTGCACAAACTCGGTGAGATCTTGCGTTAAGATGCGGCGCCTTTCCCTGCATTGGGATTGGGTGTGCTGATGAGCGTTTTCCCAGCAGCAGAGGGTCGGGGCTTTGCTCAACTATGCCGGCTGCTCGTTTGAATCACGTCTCCATTGCCCGTAAACGAAGGCAAAAATAGGCCTAATTTAAGCATCAAGTGTGCAAAGTTCTGTCTCTGTCCCAGTTGGATCAATATTGACTATTGTGGAGCAGATGGCCAGGGTTTTAGAGAGGCAAAGTCAGGGATCAGGACTGACATCTGGTCTCGGCGCTCCGTGAACACGGTTTGTACGTCAGTTTGGCTCATTGAGTGATCAAACTTCACCAACACAACATGAGAGGCACACACTGCGCAATGAATCTATACTTTTGTCTTGTTTTCCAGTAAAAAATATCAGTAACACTTTAAGTAGCACCATTCGTTGATGTTAGTTAATGCATAAATAAGTATTTATTTATCTTTGTTATTATTGGTTCATGTTAGTTCAGGTCCATTATAGAATATTAACAAATACAACATTTGATGTTAATAATGTATTAGTAAATTTCAATGTTATTGGTTACACTTTATTTCAAGGTGTCCTTTTTACAGTGTAATTATATATTTAAGTACTGAGTAATAATAATTAACTACATGTACTTACTATAGGGTTAGGTTTAGGATTACTACTTAAATAAATGCATGTTGCAAGTTAAAAATTCTAATTTATTCTAATTTAAGTTGCATTTGTTGAGTTCTGTTGACATAATAATGTTGATCATTACATCTTAATTACAACTTAATATCGTCTCTAATTTAAACTCAAATTTCTGTGTTAATTGCCTTTTTTTAAAAGAAAAAAATAGGTTGTAGTAACTTAATGAGATTATTAAGTTCCACTAACTCAATGTAACTTGTTGGTTGAACAAATTAACTCAAAGTTGTCATAACTCAAAACTGTCAAAATTGATGCAAACTGTTGCGTTATTTATTTATTTTTTTATTTTTGCAGAGCCAACACATTGTTTTTTAGTGTGTATAGTGACTACATGTAACATGTGTAACAAGAACACTATAAAATAAAGTGTTACCAAATTAGCAGTAACTAAGATTAATAAATACTTTAGATATAGTGTTAATTTTTGTTCATGTTAACTAATGGAACCTTATCGTGAAGTGTTACCAAAATATCTAAATAAAGAAAGAAATCTTGTTTTGAGATAAAATATTTTCTTATCAGTGTGAAAGACACTCAAAGTACTGATACGTGCATCATTCAAAACTGTTAAGTGTCTAATTTTATTTGTGTACACACCAAAAAAAAAAAAAAAAAAAGTTGTTTTTTGCTAAATAAAGAAAACAAACATGATGTGCGATCTGCCATCTCTATCTCTCAATGAAGTCCATTCTGATACTCATCAGAAAATGAACTGTAACTTAGCGAATACTAATCACACAAATATGAGACATATGTCTAAAGAAACACTGAAATGTCAGGTTTTAAATCATGTAAAACAAATATTCTCTGTTTATGTAATCTGTTTGAAAAAAGAGAGATGTCAGTCATTCGTGAGTCACCTCATTATCCGCTAATGCGGCCACGTCCATGGAAAGTGCATAGCGTTCAAAGGCAAATTCTGAGGCGATTCATGTAAACAACGCATCACGCTTAGTCAGATTCATGTACATTATATAGTTTTGAGACGCGGTTGAAGAATTTACCTCAGAAGAAGAGCATGACTGGTTTCTGCTCACCCAAAGTTGCATTTATTTGATCAAAAATACTGTAAAAATGACCAGAAACATTTATGATTATTATTATATTTTTTCATATTTTTACGGAAACCGTAATTCATTTTTGTTTTCAGGATTATTTGATGAATATAAAGTTCAAAAGAACAGCATTTATTTGAAATAGAAATCTTTTGTTACATTATAAATGACCTCTTAGCAACTGCATGGCATCTTCAGAAAAGTTAAAAAACTAGTTTATCGATGTCATTGCATTAACTGTGACATTTTAGCCATCGGATATTAAGTCATTGGTATTAAACAGTGTTCATACAGACACCCTGACAGCTGTAATCTCTGCTCCTATAGGTGACGGGGTTAACCTCCTGATCTCAGAGGCTTTATTTAGCGTACGGTGAGGTTTGGATTACCGAGCCACAGGTAATGGGATCCGTCCAGAGTGATTCTCTGTCCCTCACGAGGACCCGGTATCTCTGTCTCGAAGTGGCTCTTCAAAGCCGCGGCCAGTAAAGTGCTCTGATAACCATCGCAGCGTTATCACACCCGACCGCTGTGTCTGCAGTGTGAACGCTCGAGAGAGACGTCACTCATTTTGGCAGAGTGTTATGATAAACATGCGGCTCCGTCTCTGCCCAAGGGTTTTGCCACCCTGAAATTTTCAATCCATATCACTTTCCGTAGATAAAATCTAGCACCGGCTGTCTGTCCTGATTGTCCTCTGGCTCATCAGGAAGAGTTGAATGTGGGTCAGTTCACCCATGGACAAATTTTCTTTTGTTCAATACATCCTACATATTTAGCAATTAATGCAAATGCCATTCATTTCATATGTGCATATGTTGGAAAATATAGAGGCAGCTGCATATTTATATCGTGAGACAAATATTACATGCAATATTATAAAGACAACAAATTAATTGTTTTCAAATTTAAATAATTGGACATTGTAAAAATTCTATCAATCTTGAATTAACATTATTTTTTCCTTTCCCAATGGCAAATATTTATGTAAATAGTTATCATCCACATAGTAACATCTTGACAACCACCTACAATGTCATAGCATCATGCCAGTGAGTTTTGCATGGAAAAACATCACTCACATCTTCAGAAAAGGTAAGAATGTTGTTTATTTTATTGATATCCGATATTAAGTCATATGAGCTGCAGTGTTAAAGACAGCTGCATATTTATTTTGTGTGAGACAAATATTAAGTAAAATATTATAAAGAAAAAAACATTGTTTTCAAAATTACATAATTGGCTTTTGTCGTTGCACTAAAGTAAATTGTTAAAATATTATTGACTTTTTATTAAGTTTTAAATTTTAGTAATTTTGTGGCATGCTTTTGTCATTTTAATTAGTTTTTATATTTCTTTACAGCTTTAATAAATTTTTATTTAGTTTTATACATATATATACATATATATATATATATATATATATAAATATTTTATTTAGTTTTATATATAAAATATATATATATATATATATATATATAATACATAAATAATAATATTAAAAATAATCATTTATAAATATAATTTATTTTTATTTCAGTTTTAGTTCCAGTATTTTTAGTACTTCAATTTAAACTTATTTAATTTAGTTGCCAAGACAATTGTTTTAAGTTTTTCAATTAATATTTATATTTTATTTCAGCTTCATTTCAATTAATAACTATTTTTTACTAGTTTTAGTTCACAATATGCTTATGATCACTCAGAACACATAATAGTATTTTTATTGTAATTGTCATTTTAATTGCTTTTGTCATTTATATATATATATATGTTTATATGTTTATATAAAAATTTTCTTCATTTTTTTTTCAGTTTTTATTATATTTACTACTTCAATTTAAACTTATTTATTTCAGTTTGCTTCCAAGGCAACATTTCTAATTTTCATTTAAGTTTTTTAAGTTTAAGCTTGTCAACTAATCTTTATATAGTACTTTATTTTATTTTATTTCAGCTTCATTCAATTAAAACTATTTTTAGTTATTTTAATGTTAGATAACAATATTCTTACAATCACTCAAAGAACACATTAGCAACCATTTAGTAATATTCTACATGCTTCTGAACAGTAGTTTGTTTAAAATTTGCTCTTTTTAATTACCCACAATGCACCTGTTCAACTCACCATAAAACAATTAGCACACAGACTACTGATCTGAGCGATTTCCTGCACTGGTTTCAATCTCAGTCTGATCAATCAACTTCTGTAGTACAAAAAAAAAAAAAAAAATCAATCGATACCAATCAGCTGAGGTTTGTTCAATTTACTCCCTCAGTAAATACAGATTCACGGCCACTAGAGGAAAACATTCACATCTCTGACTCGGTGTCCTCCATTAGTGTGCAGTAAATTACAGTCGGGCTCATATTGCTGTCGCTCTTAACCTTTCGACGGCGTAAAGACTTCTATAGCAGCGCTGGGACAATAGAGTCATGTTTAATGAGCTTCATGTCTACATTAATTAGACGCTTCTGCTGTTATCATGTGACTCACTCACATCAGAGCAGAGGAAACTTCACCAAAACCTACAGATAATCAGAACATAACACACATTATTCAGCTTCTCTCCAGCACAAAGATGCTAATGAATAGCGAAAGATGGAGTATCCGTTTATCCGGGGTCCCCGAGGAGATTTTTCCATGTTCTGTAAGAGATTTGCACAATCTGATCTGAATGCAAAAACAAACTGAATTAAAATCTTCTCCGGACAGGATATGAATGACTCTTAATGGTGTCGCTCCCTAAAGTCACAGGCAGAGTTTCCAGAACGTGTCCGATTTCCATTGTGCGCAGATGAGCCAAATTCTCATTCAAATTGAGATGGATTGAATCTAATATAGTTTTCTCCCCCAAGACAGCCTGTCTCCATCTCAGCACCTTTTAATAATCAGAAAAATGTCGACTGATCCTTCCTTCTCTCTCCGACTGACCTTCAGCCGTCACGACGAAATGATAAAACAGCATCTTCTTTCTGTCTGAGACACACACTCACCAAACGTATAATTAAAGTCTCAGAAATGCTTGTAGCAAAAGGCACTTTGCGGCTTCATTTGGGCTGTTTGGCGTTTGCAGAGCAAGTTTGCTGTCTGTCTAAATTAATCACTGTGTGAACAGGGCTTTACAAACGCATGTATTCATTTTACAGACACTATTATCCAGAAACACAGTGAAACATTTCATTGAGTAGAAGAGCTCTTCATACTGACACCAGCCAAAAACAGCATTAGTTCATGAAAGCTCTGCTGTGAATCTTCATGTTGTTTGAGGATTCAGGATTCATGTAACCATGCTTCCTAATAGCATGATGTCAGTTTTGAGAAGTATATATATATATATATATATATATACAGTACAGTCCAAAAGTTTGGAACCACTAAGATTTTTAATGTTTTTAAAAGAAGTTTTGTCTGCTCACCAAGGCTACATTTATTTAATTAAAAATACAGTAAAAACAGTAATATTGTGAAATATTATTACAATTTAAAATAACTGTTTTCTATTTGAATATATTTGACAAAGTAATTTATTCCTGTGATCAAAGCTGAATTTTCAGCATCGTTACTCCAGTCTTCAGTGTCACATGATCCTTCAGAAATCATTCTAATATGCTGATCTGCTGCTCAAGAAACATTTAATGTGTACAATTGTACAAAATATTTGTGTACAATATTTTTTTTCAGGATTATTTGATGAATAGAAAGTTCAAAAGAACAGTGTTTATCTGAAATCTAATCTTTTGTAACATTATAAATGTCTTTACTGCCACTTTTGATTGATTTAATGCATCCTTGCTGAATAAAAGTATTCATTTCTTTAATTTCTTTTCAAAAAAATAAAAATAAAAATTCTTACTGACCCCAAACTTTTGAACGGTAGTGTATAATGCTACAAAAGCTTTGTATTTCAGATAAATGCTGTTCTTTTGAACTTTCTATTCATCAAGGAATCCTGAAAAATAAAAAGTACACAACTGTTTTCAACATTGAAAATAATCATAAATGTTTCTTGAGCAGCAGATCAGCATATTAGAATGATTTCTGAAGGATCATGTGACACTGAAGACTGGAGTAACGATGCTGAAAATTCAGCTTTGCATCACAGGAATAAATTACTTTGTCAAATATATTTAAATAGTACACAGTTATTTTAAATTGTAATAATATTTCACAATATTACTGTTTTTTACTGTATTTTTAATTAAATAAATGTAGCCTTGGTGAGCAGACGAAACTTCTTTTAAAAACATTAAAAATCTTAGTGGTTCCAAACTTTTGGACTGTACTGTATATAGATAGATAGATACATAGAGAGAGAGAAATTTTAGTACTTTTTAGTACTAATTTCATTCAATTCCAATTTTTTACTCTTTTCTACTCTTCTAATTTTCTTCCAAGTTTATATTTTATTTTATTTCAACTTTATTTCAATTAATGAAGTCTTATTGTGTCTCAGGACCAGTGGTATTTTAGTATTATATATATATATATATATATATATATATATGTATATTAAAATAAATAAATAAATAAATAAATAAATATATATATATATATATATATATATATATATATATATATATATATATATATATATATATATATATATATATATATATATATTAAAATAAATATATTATTTATATTATTATATAAATATTATATTTATTATGATATAAATGTTAATAAATATATTAATACTAATGAATAAAATGTAGTAATAATATTTTAAATTGGCTTTTATTTTTATATTTTCAATTCATTTAAATTTTAATGAATAATTAATTAAAATTAATAATTAAATTAACTGAAAATTTAAAAAGAAAAGCCAATTCAAAATATAAAAAACAGCTATAATTAAATATTTAAATATATATATATATATATATATATATATATATATATAGAGAGAGAGAGAGAGAGAGAGAGAGAGAGAGAGAGAGAGAGTGTTAAGAAAATATATTAATAATAATGAATAAAGTATATATATTAATATTATTTTAAATTGGGTTTTATTTTTATATTTTCAATTAATTTTAATTTTAAATAATTAATTTTTTTGTTTTTGTCATTTTATATATACATATATACATACACACACACACACACACACACACACACAAAATAGATAAAAATGACAAAAGAACATAACATTAAAATTAATAATTAAATAAACAGAAAATATAAAAATAAAAGCTAATTCTAAATATTAATAACTACTATAATTAAACATTTAAATATTAATATACATTTATAAATGATAATATGTGTTTTATTTCCATTACTGTTTGAGGTTTTTTTTTTATTATTACTTCAACTTATTTAATTTAGGTGCCAAGGCAACATTTCAAATTTTTTGAGTTTTACATCTAATATTTATATTTTATTATTTCAGCTTTATATCAATTCATGACAACAATTTTTAACAGTTTTAGTTGACAAAAACAATGTACTGACATAATAAGCCTGCGTGTGTGTTTCTGTTGTTTGGCAGGTTTACAGCGTTTAGTCTCATTTAAAGTAGGACGTTAATGAATTGTGATGTGGTTCTGTCCTGTTTGGCAGACGATCTGTTGGCACATCGCCTTGAACAACTGTTGTGATCATGTTATTTTTCTGGTATAAAACTTGCAACTTGCAAAATCTCCCTCCACATTTTCTATGTGGGAGTAAAAAAAAATGCAGGAACTTGCAGAAATTCCCACAATTACACAGTGACATTCTCCAAATGTTAAAAATAATCTCTGCCAGGATTTCATTCATGGCGCGTCATGAATATCTGCAGCGGCTGACAGTGCGGTCTTATTAACCCCTCGTCAGCGGTCCGACGTAACCCGTGACATTTCCCGAAATATCGCTATTGCCTAGTGAGCAATAACGGCAAAAGTGACATTCTGTGCAGCATTACAGTCCTAAAACAGCACTAAACGTGTCAGCAATGCACCTCATGTCCAGAATTTATGTCAGAAAGCATGTGGCGAAAACTTACAAGGGACAGCACTCAAAATCCAACACAAAGTCTATTTCCAGATGAAGCGAGGAGGAGTTTCAGTCACGCAAGCCCTGTGGGGGAAAACGGCAACAGCGCTTCTTACGGACCTGCTAAAAGAGAGATTGTGACGGCCATGCTGTTAATTGCTGCTGTCACCGTATCATGCTGACTTTAAAAAGGCAATTTAGTTTCTCTTTGCATGTGACAGGAGGACTACAGATGCTATTGTGTGCTTCTTTACACCCCATGTCGGCCAACCTGAAGTCAACAAACCTGAACGCTGAGATTGACAGGTAAAGAGAGCAGCTACAAGTGCTCCGACTGGCTGAACAATAGCGTCTCGCAGTGATTTTGTGCTGACCGAGATCTCTTTTAGCCGTGTGTCAGGACTTCTGTGTGCTACACTACACTTTTTGTCTTGTTTTCCAATACAAATATCTTAACATTCTTAAAGGGGTGATTGATTATGATTTGACTTTAACTTTAGTTAGTGTGTAATGTTGCTGTTTGAACATAAACAACAAGTTCAATGCAAAGGGAAATCACCTTTTAAGGACTACAACAAATGGCTGGTAGGAACTACAACAAGCTTCTTCCTGGGTTGGTGATATCACTAACTTAAAATTTACATAAACCCCGCCCCTGGGAACACACAACAAAGGGGGCGGGGCCATGTTGGGCTGCTTGGAAGAGGAAGAGTTGTTGTTTTACGCCGGACTGCTTCACAAACAATTTGCACAAAAGATGAACATGACGGCACATGCTAGTGGATGAGTTGAATCAACTCCACAGCAACTACATCAATTTATCCACTAACCATTCAGAAACGTCTAAAAGTTGTAACTTCTTCCTGAGTCTCTCCATCAGTGTCGACTCCGGTTTGAACAATGTAAGGCTGAACACTTTAATCATTTTACTGCGTGAGATTCTCCAGCTTTGTTGTTGTTGAGCTGTTAAAGCTCCGCCCTCTTCTGGAAAGTGGAGCTCATTTGCATTTAAAGGGACACACACAAACGACATGTTTTTGCTCACACCCAAATAGGGGCAAATTTAACAAGCTATAATAAATGATCTGTGGGGGATTTTGAGCTGAAACTTCACACACACATTCTGGAGACACAAGAGACTTATATTACATCTTGTGAAAATGGCTTTATAGGTCTCCTTTAAATCAATATAGATTTACTTGAGAAGCAAAATGACATGATATTAAGTCTTGTTTACTGAAAAATGCTACAAAATTAAGTGATTTCTTATGCATGATTATAGATTTTTTTTAAATTAAGTATTTTATTTAAAAACAATTCTGCACAACATTGATCAAAAGCAACAGTAATGACATTAATAATATTACAAAATATTCTAATTCAAATAAATGTTGTTCTTTTGAACTTTGTATTCATCAAAAAATGCTGAAAAATCAAAGTTTCTGCAAAAGTATGAAGCAGCACAACTGTTTTCAACATTGATAATAATCATAAATGTTGTTTGAGCATCAAATCATCATATTAGAATGATTTCTGAAGGATCATGTGACACTGAAGACTGGAGTAATGATGCTAAAAATCAGCTTTGATCACATGATATAAATTACATTTTACTATTTATTCACTTAGAAAACAGCTATTTTAAATTAATACCTTTTCACATGAGCAGAAGAAACTTTTCTTCTGTAAAAAAACAACTCACTGATGCCAAACTTTCAAACAGTAGTGAATATATAAATATGTATAAATAATATTTATATGAATATATATCTACTTTTTACCAGATAATTGCTCCAACTTTGTATAAATTGTATATAATGAATTAAAAAGACGCAGTCACTTGTTAAGTAAAAGTAGCTCCCCAAATGTTCCTCACACAAACTAAACCTTTAGTTTAGAAAGTTGGTGACACGTTGTGTATTAATTCCAGCACATTCCCTGTCCTTGTTCATCCTCTGCGGGGAGTAAACTTTTCCCGAGCTCAGATAACCTATTTCTGGCTTTTGTGTTGAGATGCCCTGGTTTGATGTCTGACGCGCCTGTGAAGCTCATGTGGGTGACATCTGTCTGCGCTGTGACTGACATGTTTTGCCAGGAGATGACAGATACCTCCACTAGCGCGCGCTCAAACCCGAGCAGCCCTGGGGATCGAACACTCGCGCGCACATGCCGTTTGTCACGGAGACAGAGCCCGTGTCGTTGCCACACCGTGCTTTTAGCATGACTAATGGAGTCGGCCTTGAAAACGTTTCCTTGAATGTTTCAGGCGGATCCGCCTGCATCGCTGCACGCTGTGATCTGGGGAGATGCACACATGTACGTGACCTGAAAGACCCTCTTAAACCAATTTCTCATTTATTCCTTTAAACTCATTACGAGGCCAGAGGAAGCGGCTTTCATTAAATATTAATGCAGCCCAAAGATTATATAAGCCTTTATAAATGACTCCAGCAATTCGCTGCAACAAGACAGATAATATTCCTCATCACTAGCAGCATGTCCTAACTAGGCCCGATGCGTCAAGCGATAAAAGCCTCCAATTAAATCTGAGCTTTTGTCCAAACCACCAGCCATGACCGCGGCGGGACATTTTGTGCATAGTTTGGTTTTTCTGTATGTGGCATTGTGCTGCATAACCCCGCCCACCTCGCAATCTCAGTGTACGAACTACTGCGACACATGACTGAATCAAATACAGTGTGGCCATCTTCACCATTTATTCAAGTATTATTAAAAAGTGTTCAAGACTTTATAATCATATGCAATAGAGTCAATTGTTTTATTAGCAATAATAATTCCATTTTTTGTCCAGGCGATCATACAGAGAAATTATGAACACATGCAAAACAAGAGAGGACCAATGAAATATTAATAACTGATTATGTGCACTTTTTATTTTTTAATGCATTTGTTTTTGCATAGTAAAATAAAACCTGTCGCTTTACATTTTTTGCAAAATAATTTTGTCAGATAAACACCTTAAACAAGTTTAGTGTTTAAATATTTTAAAAAATATAAAATATTTTTTCTCATATTTTGATGGTTTAATCAAACATGTAGGTTTATTAAAACCAAATATCCCCTCCAGAAATCACTTTTGCCCACTATTGTGTTTTGATAAGTGTTAATTATATAAACTGTATTTATTAATATTTTAATTAACTTTTTTTTAGTTTATATTTTCAGTTTTTGTCAATTTATTATCTGCTTTTGTCTTTTTAAAATTCTATTTAGCTTTAATTTATTTTTATTTCAATTTTAGTAATTTTAATACTTAGACTTCAACTTATTTTATTTCAGTTAATTGCAAAGGATTAACTTTTTTAAAATATGTTGAAATATTTTTATCTTTTTTATTTTCATTATAGCTTTTATTTTCATATTTTCAGCTTTCATTTTAATTTTAGTTTTAGTAATTGTTATGTGCTTTAGTAATTTTGTTTTTTATTTCTATTTAGCTTTATATTAATAAACATTTTATTTTAAATTTTATTTTATTTATTTACATTTTTATTTCAATTTTAATTTTAATACTTAGACTTCAACTTATTTTATTTTAGTTAATTGCAAAGGATTAAGTTTTTTAAAATATGTTGAAATATTTTTATATCTTTTTTATTTTCATTATAGCTTTTATTTTCATATTGTCAGCTTTCATTTTAATTTTAGTTTTAGTAATTGTTATGTGCTTTAGTAATTTTGTTTTTTTTATTTCTATTTAGCTTTATATTAATAAACATTTTATTTTAAATTTTATTTAATTTATTTATTTAATTATTTATTTATTTTAGCTTAAATTAGTTTTATTTCACATTACTGAGAATTTGGGTGAAATGTGTTTACTTGTCATGTAAATGATGCTAAAAAATCTTAGTGGACCTAAAAATAGGCTTAATTATTAATCACACGGCTGTGACCGTCATGTAATGAGACATTGTTCGGTGTGTGAGATTTGAACCTGCAGCAGATCTGGGGCCAGTTGCATAAACAGTCTTACTTTTTGCATTGAAAGTAGGCCAGTCTACGTTTTTATGCAAATGATTTAAATAAGTTATGACCGGTCTTTTTAAATGAGATGACTTAATAAGACTAGTCTAAGCATTTTATGCAACCGGTCACAGATTGCATTAAAAGCAAATATAAAACCTTACGTCATCTTATATTTTCCAGACTTGTGCATTGGTCAGCTCTGTCTGCGTTTGGAGTCAAATCAATGTCCAGGATGCGTCTGTTCTGACTGATTCCCAGGAGAGGACGAGGGGAAGCCAGCTACATGTTTATTTATAGAGAATAATGGGTCTAATTGGTAAATTAGTGTGTTGATTGATTCTCTATTGAGTGTGGGAAGCCATGGCCTGAACCCAGGAGTGAAGGATGTCTTTAAATAGACCCTGTGACAGGAGGGTGGATACTAGAGACGCACTATATTCCCATAGAGACGGATCCGAGCGCAAGCTGCTGCCTTATCATGCTGGAAGAACAGATAATTGCATCAGACCACCTTCAATAGTCTATTTACACAGCAGAAGACAGCAAGTCAAGCTGTCAACCAACCATTATGTCACATCCTCCGTTTGACCTATAATGTACAGCGCTGAGACAACAATCCATCTTCGAGAGGATCTCACAGAGCCTGTCATCTGCAGGCGCGGGTTTATATTTCACACAAATAAAAAAATAGTTTTGCATGAAAAAAATTAAGCCCATTAAAGATTTTTTTTGCATGTCGACATTATTTTACAATGTAAGGCTGAACACCGTCATCATTTTGGCTGCGTGAGATTCTCCAGCTTTGTTGTTGTTGAGCTGTTAAAGCCCCGCCCTCTTCTGGAAAGTGGGCGGGAGCAGCAGCTCATTTGCATTTAAAGGGACACACACAAACGGCGTGTTTTTGCTCACACCCAAATAGGGGCAAATTTGACAAGCTATAATAAATGATCTGTGGGGGATTTTGAGCTGAAACTTCACAGACACATTCTGGAGACACCAGAGACTTATATTACATATTGTGAATAGAGGCATTATAGTTATCTCTTTAAATTAGTGTTTCTCAACGGGGGCGGTACCGCCCCCCAGGGGGAGTTGAGAGAACAACGGGGGGCGTTGGAAGCAAGATTTTTAAAAGGGGGGCGTTCTGGTGTTCTTGGGGGGCGTTCACACGTTTACACCAAAGATCCAGGCAAGATAAGATTAAACTTGTAATTACTTGCAAAAGAATTGCCTACTACATTCTAAAATCTGCCAGTTTAACGCAACATGTAAGCTAGGCTATGTATCGTTTCTTTTGCAACGATTATTTTTCCAGTCATAGACCAGCGCCCAAGCGCTGGCAAGAATTCACGAGCACAAAAATGTGTTTCGCGCTGACAACAATCCGGTGGTGGCTTGAATCCAGCACTGACTAGAACCACGCAGCGGAGGAATGGAAAGTTGACAAGCCATTAAAAAAGTATTGACTTAAGAACCATTTATATTTTCAAATATTTTCAATAAATCATGTTCCCATTCACTCCGGTGACGAATTTTAAAATGAATGAAACTAAATTCTATTTATAAGGTAAAACTTTTACATTTTTAATGCCTAATGACAAAATGTTTTCTTTGTTCACAAAGTAATTTAGGCCTACTGGGCATTATTGTTGGGAGAAAATGACAATTTGATGGATAATTAATTTAAAATTCTGTAATCACATTTAGGTAATTTTGCTGTCACATCTGAGCGCAAAACGCTGCTTGGATAATTTCAAGATAGGCTAGCTAGTTAAAAATAACTAATAATAGCCTACAATAATAATTTAATCTAATTGTTCATATGTGTTTATTCTTGTTAGAAGATGTATTTATTTATTTTTATTTTACTGATTATGGACACAAATTAATCATGACAAACCAAATAAATTATACCATTGATGATAACAAGCTGAAACCAAGGTATTTAAGCCTATAATTATAACAACTGTTCATGAAAAATCATGATTGTATTTATTTTTCTTCGAAAGTAAGATTAATGTAAGCAGCTTCTTGCAATACTCTCCTAAATGCGTAATAAAACCAAAGTGCACACATTAGCGCTGAAATGACCGTATAGCCTATGGTCGTTTTTACTGTCCAATGACAGCCCATACTCTGAGTGGCATGGGAGAGAGTCGGAAGTTGATTTGTTGCCCCTACGAGTTTATAATAACATATTTTAACTATATTTTCAAATGGATAAAAAAAAAACTGTCAAATTGTTTTTAAATGCTGGCTTTATTAAACTATGTTTTAAAGATGTCAATAAACAGTCTCATATGTCTATTTATTTTTAATATAGGCCTACTATATTTATTAATTTATTGTTCTCTTTTATTTAGCATTTTTACATTTAACATGAATAATCAAACATTTAACATAAAACAAGTATTGCACAACAATTTTAAATGTCTACTCATTTGTCCTTTTTAAAATAATTTATTAATTTAGTTTTATGTTATTCTACTTATGTTATTCCTTATTCTTTCGGTTTATAAGGTGTCACAACAAATCTTCCATTCCTATTCTTCCATTCATAATATAATAGCCATAATAATGTCAGAATTATTAAAGAAATTCAATAGACAGACGCAGATTATCTTGAGTTTTGCGTTAGTTCAAATGCACGTTAAGGTGATGGAAACCATTTATTGGCATACTTATGGTGTGTAGTGACCATTTGTGCGTAAAACACCATGGCATTATGCATTAGGCCCAACAAAGTCTGACAAACAGCCCTCGACATAGAAATCAGATGTTTAAACTCGTATTTTGTGCGCGAGTGCGTTCATGTGGAGACTGCCAGTGTATGGGCATACGCATTTAACCAGTTTTTCATCAGTTCTTCTGCGTCTTAATAGGCTTAATTTTCTTTACAAGGGATGCTATGCATTATTGTTCGGTTTTCTCTTTCAGATGAACTACTAGAATCTGACTGAGTTCAAGTTAAACTGTTGATATGATTATGTTTGTCACTGCCACAGTAATGCATGAGCGTATGGTGAAGTGCCTCGATGCTATTTTAAAGGTTTCACATTTTGTCTCCTGCAAGAGGTTTACATGCATCCAAGGTCAAAAAAACACTTTAATTTTCTCATAATCTACATTACAGCATACTTTACGATTTCACAGTCTCTACAAACCTCGCCTTTTAGGGTGCCTGCTCTGCTCCGATTGGTCAGACGGCCCAGTCTGCTGTGATTGGTCGGCTGCTTACAGCACGTGTCAGAAACCAAACGCCCATTACCATATCTGAATTTCAGCTCTTCCTTTTGAAGTGCATCAAAGTGGATTCGCAGAGCAGAAAACAGCATCTTATCGACATGAACAACACGAATCAAACTCTTCCAGTCTCAGATACAACTACAGTGTTTGAGGGCGGGGCGAAGAGACGCTGTTCAGCCAATGAAGATCACAAGCTGGCATTATGCAAATTAGCTACAAACCTAAGCAGGAAGTGAGACTGAATTACTGACAACTTGTTCCAGGCAGATCAGAATATATTCTTTTTTATAGCAAACAACTTTATTTGTCATGCACTTTGCAGACTTTTTACATTCACAAACAGCTACATAACACTACATGAAAGGTGATATTCAAAAGCACTTTATGTATGCGATGCATTGGCCAAAGGTTCTCCGTACTGTGTAAATATCTCAGTGGCAGCGCAGGCCGAATCGCACGACTCAGGTAACGCATTAATATCAGCCAGAATTGTCACGAAGGATGATAAATGTCAAAGTGCATGAGTCATCAGTGCTTTAATAAGATCCAGCCTCATCAGGATGTTCAGCGGCGCTCTGATCTCAAACACGGTGACTCACAAAGAGCCTCGTTCACACCTGAAGCGCCAGCTCCATCCATTAATAGCCCAACGGAATCGCACCTTTTCTTGGGAGCGCAAATTAACCTGCCATTTACAAAAGCATGCTGCGTCTGCAGTGTGTTTATGTGCAACTTTTTGTGCGTCACCGTTTCTGTGTTTAATTACGTGCTTCTGTGTTTCACACCAATGGTGGCCCGTCTCGGCTCTAAATATAGAGTCTAATTCGATAATTGCCATTTATCCACAAACTCTCCTGCTCGGATGTTACTGAGCCGTATCGCTCCTGCACCTCGCAGCACGCAGGGCTCTTATTACATTTCTTTGACGGCCTTAAATATAAACTCGCTGCATAACAGTCGGCCTTACGTGCGCACGGAGCGGATGACATGTTTCCTGCTCCTAAATTAAATTACTCCGGCCTGCCCAGACGAGGCGACTGTTTGTCTGCACTTGAGAAAGGGAGGGAATGGAGACTTATGGATCCAAATGGATTTCAAATAGAATTTAAAGCCGAGCTTGGTTTCTCAAAGCAGGTCACCGTCTTTAACAACATTGAGTCAGTGGTTTTACCGTATATGAAATCACATAAATATCTGTGATGAATGAGGGAGGGAAACGAGCCATGCAGCCTCCAAAATGTACACCCGCCTCATCAAATGTGAGTAAAAATGGGATTTGCTGAGAAAATTAATTTTTTTAAACTTTTTAATTTCAGTAGTCATCAACCTAAAAGATTTAAGAACCACTGATGTATTATAATTTTTATTAATATTTTGAATTAGTTTTTATTTTTTAATTTTCCCTTTTTTACTTTTTTTTTTTTACTTTTTTTTTTACTTTTTATATATATTTTTTTAAATGTCTAAGTAGATTTTATAAATTTTTACGTAATTAATTCAAGTTAAACTAAATGAAAATTATAAATGTTGCTTCACAACTGCTTCACAAATTAATGTAAGTTTTCATATATAAGGTTTTTAATATTTTATTTTAGTCAACATTTATTTATTTTTATTTATGAAAATATTTTTTATGGTTTTAATTTTAGTTTGTGATAACCCCTATATATATATATATATATATATATATATATATATATATATATATACACGTTCAAATCCACAACAAACTCTCTTCTTAAAAGAGAGCAACATTTTTAGCAACATTTTCGTGGAAAAAATTCCATAGAATGATAGCTATCCGAAGTTTAAGTAGCATGTTTCTTTGATTACGGCTTGTTTAAGCATCGCTGCTTCAGTTTATAAGTCTATTTTTGCTGAACGTCACATGCTAAACTCAACAGATAATGTGATAAATATATATATATATATATATATATATATATATATATATATATATATATATATGTGCAAACACCTTCTATTCAGTCAATCTAGCTCAATCCTGATGATTTATGCATTTTATATTCTGCAAAAACTGCAGAAATTAATTACCATTTGGATGTAAATGAGGTCTTTATTGTATGTAAATTAGATTTCATGGCATTTTAGTTTGTAATAGTTCTTAATGGCTCACTTCCGTCAACTATTTTATCATTAATGGCCGCTATTGAAGGAAAGGAACAATAGTCACCTTGAAATCACACTTCACATCAGCCATCCTGATGTTACATGATAGACTGCTGATAGCCTGTTGTTCTCCATTTTTCTTCCAATAAAATAAATCTTTCTGATGATTTTGTCAGCCTGTCATGCACAAATTGTTATCTAGCACGGGTCTGTGGTCCATGAGCACAGATCAGACCAGTGTCTCTGCGGATGATTCATCTTCTGCAGGTTTGCGGTTATTGCTCGGCCTCTCGGTTTCAGATATTTACCGCTCTCACCCGGCCCACACCTGTTATTCATTCTCTGCGCTTTCGTTCAGAACCTCTGGGGTTTGTACCTCGCTTTGGGCGCTCAGGATGACAAATAGACCGCTGGTGCCAGTGAAACACAGAAAATTCATCCTCCTCTGGACTTCTGCTTCTCCATCCATGAGCTTTAACATTCCTACCAGACTCACAAGAGAGCTGAATGTAAATCCAGAACACTCTTATCTATCTATCTATGGTCTGTCTATCTGTCTGATTATATGCATTATATAAAATATATGATTATATAAAATAAGCATAGCTAGTTATAAGATGATGGCTATACCTCACTCACTGAATACAAAATAAAAACATTATTGTATGATTTAGACAGTATATACTATGCAGTATGCTTTACTTCAGTACATCATTCTAAACATCTTTGACTGAATAATGCTGTTTTATTGTTTTATAATGTTTCCTGGGGTGCACTTATACTGTTAGTATGATTTTTTACATCAAAATTTGTCATAATTTACAAATAAAAGGCATTTTTCCTACCCTGATTTTAGCCTCTGATTTGAACGCTCTGTTTTAAGGGGCGTGTCTGTGTGAGACTTCAGTGTAAACGCCCACTGCTGTGATTGGCTGACATCTTTACATATGAAATAGCTAAGTATTATGCTCTCGGAAACTTTTAGCATGTTTTTATTATTACAGCTCTCAAGGTTAACTAATCATGAAAAGTGTTGATTATAGCATTACATTTAGATCTATGGCATTACATTGAGATCGTGGCATGAAAGGTTGCAGTGATGAACATGTAGTCGATCACAGACATGTTGTTGAGCGCATGAAAGCAGTGATCTCGTCATTGAAACTCAATTTCTGCACACTAACGAATGCTTTCATCATAACTAATCATGGAAACATGATGTAAATAAGAGTTTTGTTATATAAAACAGGAGTTTTGGTGCGAGTCACTGATAAACTCACGCTGTTTGTAAAGGGAGCGTTCTTTGATCGCTTTCTATATATAATTTAATCACAGTTTAAATAACAGATTATTTTCATCCTACTAAGAGAAACAAGGTGAAGTTGAGCGTTTAGTCACTGGTTTGATTTACTGACACACAGACAAAGATCATCTGACTGTACATGAATCATTAATATCAGATCAGGCATTAGAATGAACACAGTTAGAGTCCATATCGTAAAAGTCTGTGCCAAAATGAGATTGATTTACCAAAGAATCCACAGTGAAATGAACCGAATACAAATAAAGCTCAACTGAGACATTCACATTGTTGAAAATAAATAACCATATTCCTGCATTAGGATCCTTTGAAAGGTAATGTTATTTTAGTCCTGAATCGCTCTTCTCTCTCATCTCACTAACACACCAGTGGGCGGGGCTAATGTTGCTATGATGAAGTAGGCGTTGATTTCTTCTGCGGAGGCGGAGTTTCACCTATAGCACCTATATATAACAAGAAAGTTTTCAGTTCTGAAACTTACAGGATATTCTTATAGTATGATGACGTCTTCTATATCAAAAGCTCAAGGAAAAGTTGATTTCTCAATTCATGACCCTTTAAACTTCTCTTACATTTACAGCTCCGCTTTGCACTTCATCAGTGTTCAGATCGGTTCTGTGTTTTGTCTCGTTCTACGACGGCCATATGATCTACCTGTAAATGTCAGCGCTGTTTTCTCATGTCCCGATCGAATCCCTCAGCCTCTCCGTTGCTAAGCGTCACGGGCCGTAACCAGAACAGATATAAATGATCGATCTCCCAATGGAGTCTCAAACGCATGGCCAGCCCAACTAGACTTTAATTTCACCTTTCATACTCTGCCGCCCATGTTTGTGCCTCTCTTTTTACTGTTTTTCTGTCTTATAGGGCCATTTTTCTTTAATATTTTGGCCTGTCTCTCTGCAGCCACTTTAAAGTGCTGTGCTGAAGGTTTGTTTGCTGGGGTGTGGCAAATGGAGCTTTTATTGTTGTCTATTTATTTTAATAGAGCACAAGTCTTATTAACTTCATGGCAGGTTTCCTCGTTCTGCATGAGTGCGCTTTATAGACTGTAGATTTGCCTGCTCAGTGGTTTCCTTTTTATTGAGGGAACACGGCAACATTTGCATAGAACTAATTCCCCCTCGCAGCTCGCTGTGAAGACACGGGACTGAAGAGCCCGTCCTCCCGTCGCTCGAGCTCTTGAGTGCATTGTAAAAGTGCCAGAAAACCAAAGACCCTCAAAGCCAAGAGTTTACAGCGTGTTGCATCACTTGGAGAAAAGCAAAGCTTTTTATGAGAGTTTAACCTTTGTAACATCTCCTTTTTATGTTTGTGAGAAAAGGAAACAGCAAGTCTCTAGACAGCTGGGTGTTTAATTTGAGCGAGCGCGCCGGGTCACTGAGACGGTTTGAGCTGTTTATGGGTTGGGTGTTTTTTTTTTCGAGGTTTCGCTCGAGGCTTCGCAGGGTGGAGAGTGTTTGCCGCTGATAGTTCCTAACAGGTTTTGTGGGTCAGTAAGTAATAAAGATGGTTTCGGGGAATGTTTGACCCCTTGAGGATTTCCGTTAATGGGTTGATTAAACTTTAACCTTGTGCTGATAAATATGGACATATTTTAGGCTTAAGCTAAAGCAATAATCAAACGCTCTCCTGTGCTGTCCTCTTTCTGTCGAGAAATCTTGAAGGATGGTTCAAGTTTGAAAAATGATTCATTTGAGTCCATGAGCAGATATCATGTGCTGCAGCTGTAAAATCTCTCTCTCTCTATGAGTTTCTTGTGCTCACCAAGGCTGCATTTATTTAATCAAAAATACAGTAAAATCAGTAATATTGTGAAAAAATATTTCAATTTAAAATAGCTGTTTTCTATGTGAATATATAGTAAAGTATAATTTATTCCTGTGATCAAAGCTGAATTTTCATTACTCCAGTCTTCAGTGTCACATGATCCTTCAGAAATCATTCTAATATGATGATTTGCTGAAACATTCCTATTATTATCAATGTTGAAAACAGCTTATTTAACAATTTAATGCTTTTAAAAGAACATCTTCATGACAGAAACTGAGAATTTAAATCATGATTAGCTTGTAGTTTGGCAAACAAAAATTAGTTTTGTACAATAAAGTAATCCAAAATAGAGATGAACAGCAGGTTGTAACTACAAAATAGACATAAAATGCTGCACAGAGACTCAAATGAGTCACTTTTGTTTTTTGGATCTGGTTCATATATATAAACCATCCAAATGAACCAGTGTGCTGAAATGAATCAGACTCCCCAGTGCTATATATGACAGAGAGAGAGGGAACAGTTTAGGAGAGCGTGTTTGATTATTACTGCAGCTCGACTAACCACTCGGCTGTATCGGCAATATATGAGAAATAAACAATGCAGCATTTTATCCTGCAGCTCGACTGTTCTGGAAACAGATGAACTACTGTCACACTAATGTAATTCAGTTAGTATCATCAATACTTTTAGTTAGTTTCTCGACATTAATGCACACGTTTAGCATGGAGAGACGCATGGGCTGCATACAGATACTGCAGCTGTCAATCGCAGCAGAGGAAGGAACCCTTCAGACACAGATGGCTGTTCTCTTTGAGGAATAAAGAGACAGAAAGATGATGGATATACAGTCAAACATCATAGTCTCTCTAATATGGAAGCTTATTTCTTCCACAGAATAAAAAAAATACCCTTTTCATCACAATTCAGAATTGTCAGTTGTTAACTTGCAATTGCAAAATGCAGACACAATTCTGACAGTAAAGCCATTTTATATATAAACTTGCAATTGTGAGAAAAAGTCACAATTATCTTTATTTAGTTTTTATTCTGTTGCGAAAAAAGGAATTGTGATGTAAACTTAGAATTCTGAGAAAAAATTTAGAATTGTGAGATATAAACTCCCAAGACAAAAAGTCAGAATTCCAAAATGTAAACTCAGAATGCCAAGACAAAAAGTTGGAATTCCGAGATGCAAACTCAGAATTCCAAGACAGATAGTCGGAATTCTGAGATGCAAGCTCAGAATTCCAAGACAAAAGTCAGGATTCCAAGATGTAAACTCAGAATTCTGAGAAGAAAAAAAGAAGAAGTCAGAATTCCAAGATGAAAACTCAGAATTCCAAGACAAAAAGTCAGAATTCCTAAATGTAAACTCAGAATTCCTAGACAAATAGTCGGAATTCCGAGATGCAAGCTCAGAATTCCAAGACAAAAGTCAGGATTCCAAGATGTAAACTCAGAATTCCTAGACAAATAGTCAGAATTCCGAGATGCAAACTCAGAATTCCAAGACAGAAAGTGGGAATTCCGAGAAGTAAACTCAGAATTCCAAGATGAAAAAAAAAAATCAAAATTCCAAGATGTAAACTCAGAATTCTAAGACAAAATCATAATTCCAAGACAAATTGTGAGATGTAAACTCAGAATTCCAAGACAGAAAGTTCCGAGAAGTAAACTCAGAATTCCAAGACAAAAAGTCAGAATTCCTAAATATAAACTCAGAATTCCAAGACAAATAGTCGGAATTCCAAGATGTAAACTCAGAATTCCAAGACAAAATCATAATTCCAAGACAAAAGTCAGAATTCTGAGATGTAAACTCAGAATTCTGAGACAAAAAGTCAGAATTGCATGATGTAAACAAACGTAAAATAAATAGTGTAAAAAATGTCAAAATTACCTTTTTAATTATGTATTCCGTACTGGAAAAAAACTTCCATATTCTGATGCTTCATTTTGAGCGCATTTAAGCATGCTAAAACAAACAGGTGAGGTCAGCAGGTGAAGAATTAACTGATATTAAGATGTCAAATGTGCTCAAATAGAATAAGTGAAACTCTTTCAACTGCTCTTATGCTGTTAATAGAGCTTAACTTGTATTGAACCAGGAGCACTGTTTTAAAAGGGTAACTTAACTTAATAACTTACTTAAACCTTTGTGAATTTCTAATGACAGAATCAACAGCTCAATTATGTGTTTGGATGTGTATATCTGGCAGAACCGGAGCAGGTTGCCAGGCAAAGTTTGATGAGTTTTAAGCTATTTTCAGCATGATATCTAATTCCGTTTGCTATCAGGAATAAAAAAAAAAAAAAAACTCTTTTTCCTTGCACCTTTGACGCACTGAATATCTGAATTATGCATGTGTCAACCTGGCAACCTTCACTGATGAGAACTAATGCCATTATAGGAGAACTAGACGCGGACAGAGGAGAGAGAGTTTAATTGAATTTTTTAATGAGTCCACACTTTAAGTCACTCTGCCAGCCTGCCTCAAACACGATAACGTTTCCTAATAAAGAAAATCAAAGTTGGGCTTCCCTCCTAATGAGATTGAAGGTCTGGCAACCTCATTTAATGTGTTACAGAGGAAAGAACAAATATTTGACGGGAAAATGGATGGGGGGAAGGAAACAACAACAAAATAGGGAGGAGGAAGAATAAAATAGCTTTGGAGCCATTAAGCTCTGTGGTGCTGATCCAAATGGGTCTGGTATAATGCAATGCCTTTACTGTTTCTGCTAATAGTTTAAAACTATGCATCAATTTTGCATTATATGCATCAATATAACAATAAATAGATACATAAAAAAAAAATTACCTTCACATTTATACTAAATTATTTTAATGTGAATATTTTTTTCTGTCTTGTTGACAAAGGCTATTTCATTAACTCTGAGATTAAAAGAAATAAATATTGACCCTATTTAAAACTTTTTAGAAGTTTAAATGTTTCTTGATTGTAAAATCATTGCACACATATCTGAATATTCAATTCATCAGACAGCCATAGCAGATCGGATTCAATCGTGAGATTTTAGAAAGCTCTTAAAGACCGAGACCTGTGCGATTCTGATTGAACCCGACAAAGTCTAAGGCAGACTGAGAAAAATAATCAATGTTGCGTCTGAAAGGACAAAAGCCCCATCAAACGAGATGACTTTCCTTTTGTCACAGAGTAAAACACTCGGCAAGAAAACAGAGACGCACGGCCACGCTCTCAGAGCTTTGTCCAGTGAGTGAGAATCAAAGGAAACGTGTGCGGCGAATCTGATTTGAAGATACGGTCACGGAATGACAAAAGCCTTTGTGGCTATTGACAGAATGTGGCGGGTGATCTCGGAAACGTGACAGGGGCCCGCGACGGCACGATCACTTGATTAAGCCAGCGTATTTACCCGTCAAGCATGATGTCAATCACGGGCCGCTCTCATCCGCGCCGCTGCTCTGTCGTCTTACGGTTAATGACAGGATGATGAAAGCGCCGAGCCGGTTTGAATGACACTCTCAGTTACGGGCCGGGCTTTAATCTTTGGCTAAACCTGGCCTTTTGCCGCTTTGGGATGAAGCTCCTCTGTATCTTCCTTTGAAGAATGACACCAGGCCGCCTGATCCTGTGGGAAACCTTTAATATACCTGGTAAGGATTCGGGAAGAATGGAGCTATGTTTCTCTAAACCGCTTTATCAAATCATTGCTCACTGCTCGCTCTTTCTTTCTTTCTTTCTTTCTTTCTTTCTTTCTTTCTTTCTTTCAGGATTATTATTGTTAGCTAAAACTAAAACCACACTAAAACTTCATGTAGCTTTAGTTACATTAATTACTTATACGTTATTGCATAGTTAAAGGGATAAAAATCAAAGTTCCGGGATGTAAACTCAGAATTCCAAGACAAAAAGTCAGAATTCCAAGATATAAATGCAGAATTCCAAGACAAAAAGTTGGAATTCCAAGATGCAAACTCAGAATTCCAGGACAAAAAGTCAGAATTCCAAGATGCAAACTCAGAATACCAAGATGCAAACTCAGAATTCCAGGACAAAAAGTCAGAATTCCAAGATGCAAACTCAGAATTCCAGGACAAAAAGTCAGAATTCCAAGATGCAAACTCAGAATTCCAGGACAAAAAGTCAGAATTCCAAGATATAAATGCAGAATTCCAAGACAAAAAGTTGGAATTCCAAGATGCAAACTCAGAATTCCAAGACAAAAAGTCAGAAATCCAAGATATAAATGCAGAATTCCAAGACAAAAAGTTGGAATTCCAAGATGCAAACTCAGAATTCCAAGGAAAAAAAGTCAGAATTCCAAGATATAAACGCAGAATTCCAAGACACAAAGTTGGAATTCCAAGATGCAAACTCAGAATTCCAGGACAAAAAGTCAGAATTCCAAGATATAAATGCAGAATTCCAAGACAAAAAGTTGGAATTCCAAGATGCAAACTCAGAATTCCAAGACAAAAAGTCAGAAATCCAAGATATAAATGCAGAATTCCAAGACAAAAAGTTGGAATTCCAAGATGCAAACTCAGAATACCAAGATGCAAACTCAGAATTCCAGGACAAAAAGTCAGAATTCCAAGATGCAAACTCAGAATACCAAGATGCAAACTCAGAATTCCAGGACAAAAAGTCAGAATTCCAAGATGCAAACTCAGAATTCCAAGGAAAAAAAGTCAGAATTCCAAGATATAAACGCAGAATTCCAAGACAAAGTTGGAATTCCAAGATGCAAACTCAGAATTCTAAGACAAAAAGTCAGAATTCTGAGATGTACACTCAGAATTTCAATTAAAAAAAGTCAAAATTCCAAGATGTAAACACAGAATTCTGAGACAAAAATTCAGAACTGCGAGATGTAAACAAACATGTAATAAAAAGTCTGAAAAGTGGAAAAAAAATGTCACAATTACCTTTTTATTTATGTATTCTGTACTGGCAAAAAGCTGTGAAACTATGGGAAACCTTTAATATACTTGGAAAGGAATCAGGAAGAATGGAGCTGTGTCTCTCTATACCGCTTTATCAAATCATTCCTCGGTAATCTTTCTTTCTTTCTTTCTTTCTGACTGTCAGGATTATTATCATTAACTAAAACTAAAACCACCTTAAAACTTAATGTAGCTTTAGTTGCATAAATTGCATATATGTTATTGCGTAGTCAAAGGGATAAAAAGTCAGAGTTCCGAGATGTAAACTCAGAATTTCAAGGCAAAAATTCAGAATTGCGAAATGTAAACTCAGAATTCCAAGACAAAAAGTCAGAATTCCTAGATGTAAACTTAGAATTCCAAGAAACAAGTCAGAATTCCGAGATATTAACTCAGAATTCTGTGACAAAAAACCAGAATTGTGAGATGTTAACGAAGTATGAATTACCACAATTACCTTTCTAATTATGTATTCCGTACTGGAAAAAAGCTGTGATCCTGTGGGAAACCTTTAATTTACCTGGAAAGGATTCAGGAAGAATGGAGCGGTGTCTCTCTATACTGCTTTATCAAATCAATGCTCACTGATCTTTCTGTTTTTCAGGATTATTATCTTTAACTAAAACCACACTAAAATGTAGCTTTAGTTTCATAAATTGCAAATCCGTTATTGCATAGCTAAAGGGTCTACAACCCAACAGAGAACGTAAGTGAAATGAGCGGCTCTTCATGGTGCTGTGAGGTCAGCAGTAAATCCCTCCGTTGAAGAAGCAGGTTTTTGAAGAAGCAGCCAGGCTGAAACGGCAGAGCATGTTTCTTGAGCGCTTGTTTGCACAGCAGAAATGCATTAATGTTTCATGGCTGTTCTCGGCATCAAAGCGCTCCCTCCAGGAGTCCGTTTGACTGCAGATGTATCGATTAAAAAGATTAACCATTACTGAATTCCTCAAAGATGCAATAGCCTAACTCTCCACATCCATTTCCTCATACAAAACCAGCCAAACGCAACCAGAGCTGTCTGTCTGTCTGTCTATCTATGAAAGTCATATGGGTTTGGAGAGAGGTTTGGGTGGGAGCTTGTCTTCCAATTTTTAAGATCACAGCCATGAATCATGATTTACTTGCTTGACACTTCATGCATACTTAATTTAAAGTGTGTTAAAAGTGAATGTAATCAGCTTTAGAAGTGCACTACACTATACGCTATTCAGCAAGGATGCAGTAAATTGATTAAATTGCATTAAATTGAAGTGAAAGTAAAAACATTTATGTTATAAATATTACAAAATATTTATATTTCAATGCTGTTCTTTTGAACTTTCTATTTATCATAGAATCCTGAAATAAAAATGAATCAGTTTCCACAAAAATACAAAGCGTACAACTGTTTTCCACATTGTAAATAAACAGAAATGTTTCTTGAGCAGCAAATCATCATATTAGAATGATTTCTGAAGGATCATGTGACACTGAAGACTGGAATAATGATGCTTTGACCACAGAAATAAATTACAGTTTACAATATATTGACATAGAAAACAGCTATTTTAAATTGTAATAATATTTCACATTTTTACTGTATTTTTGATCAAATAAATGATCATTTGAAATTGGTGAGCAGAAGAGACTATTTCAATTTTGTATGAGCTCAAAGCAAAAGACATGCGAGGTATAAAAGTCAAATTTTGATTTCACAGGGTCTTTAGCTGAATTTGAGAACACTGTGAACAATTAACCAAGAGCTGAAAGATGCATGCTGTGTGTAATAACTGCACCTGCTCATTGCACATTTCTCCATCTCTAAAAAGACTCCCTGGAGTTTATTCTGACATATTCTTTCTAAAATTATCATTACAAATCATGTTCTTTTCAGGAGCTCTCTGACGGTGCATATTCCACTTTTAGCAGTGCTGGCCATCTTCCCCATCTGACCCATCTGAATTCTGCAGCACGGGTGCATTTCAGTTTGAGACCCAATTAAAGGAAAGAGCGGCCCAGTTTTCTGCAGCCAGCATATATCATCTCCTGTCAGATAAGCCCTTCTGCAGTGGAAGCCAGAGAACCATCCAGTCCAACACAGATCTGTCAGGAAATAACGTTTCTTCAATCTAAAGGCTCATCATAAATCCAGCAAACAAGCAGAAGTGTTGCAGCATGTGTGTGTCTGAGTCTTGAAGATGGCGGCCTGACAGAAGCTCAATGCTCCAGTTCCCTGTTTCCTCTGCGTGTTTTCATGTTTGGGTGGTAAAAATACAACAGCTCTCATAGAGAAGTCAAACACTTCACACTAACAACGTGCCATGAGGTAAGCTTCACTATTTCTGTTGCTCATACATAGTATCACTAACACTAATTAGTAAAGAGTACTGTATGTGTCGTCCTGTTTCAAACATGATTCCTCAAATCGTGTACCAAACTACTTTTTTAGTACCTTGGAGTACCACGTATATGAACATGATAGTTACTTGATGATGATGATGATAATGATGATGATAAAAACACATGAAAAAACTTGTCTGTGCATTAGTGGTGTGGATTATTTAGTGACTAAATATCATTATTGCGGTAGGAGACGACAAAATGACTTTATGAGGAAGTCATTGAATCATTCATTCAGACGATTCATTCAAAAACACTGATTTGTTTAGGAATGAAACAATGGACTGCCCTTATGAGTGAACTGAATGATGTTTAAAGGTGCCCTAGATTCAAAAATTGAATTTACCTCGGCATAGTTGAATAACAAGAGTTCAGTACATGGAAAAGACATACACTGAGTTTCAAACTCCATTGCTTTCTCTTTCTTATGTAAATCTCATTTGTTTAAAAGACTTCCGGAAAACACGCGGATCTCAACATAACACCGACTGTTACGTAACAGTCGGGGTGTACGCCCCAATATTTGCATATGCCAGCCCATGTTCCCAACATTATGAAAGGCATTAGACAAGGGCAGCCAGTAACGTCTGTGAATCAACAGGTGAATCAACAGACTAGGTAAGCAAGAACAACAGCGAAAAATGGCAGATGGAGCAATAATAACTGACATGATCCATGATAGCATGATATTTTTAGTGATATTTGTAAATTGTCTTTCTAAATGTTTCGTTAACATGTTGCTAATGTACTGTTAAATGTGGTTAAAGTTACCATCGTTTCTTACTGAATTCACAGAGACAAGAGAGTCGTCGCTATTTTCATTTTTAAACACTTGCAGTCTGTATAATTCATAAACACAACTTCATTCTTTATAAATCTCTCCAACAGTGTAGCATTAGCTGTTAGCCACGGAGCACAGCCTCAAACTCATAGAGAATCAATATAAACATCAAAATAAATACTTTACTCACATAATTCGAAGCATGCATGACGAACATCTTGTAAAGATCCATTTGAGGGTTATATTAGCTGTGTGAACTTTGTAAATGTGCTGTAATATAATCGAGAGCTGGTGTGGCAGGGAGCACGTGAATTAAAGGGGCGGCGCGCTGAAAAAATCAGTGCATAGTTAATGATGCCCCAAAATAGGCAGATTAAAAAAATTAATAAAAAAAAATCTATGGGGTATTTTGAGCTGAAACTTCACAGACACATTCAGGGGACACCTTAGACTTATATTACATCTTGTGAAAAAGCATTCTTGGGCACCTTTAAAAGAACTGGTTGAGTGAATGATTCAAACATACTGATTCATTTAAAAACTACATGTGTTTGTCATAATGAGTGAGTGAGTGAGTCATTGAATCATTCATTGAACCAATTCATTCAAAAACACTAAATAATACATAAATATGTACACACACACAGTCACAGACAACACACTACTGTAAAGAAGTTGGTGACCATTATATATATATACATTTACATTGATGGTAATCAGAAATGTTTCTTGATCGGCAAATCAAAATGATTTCTGAAGGATCATGTGACACTGAAGACTGGAGTAATGGTGCTGAAAATTCACGTTTGACCACAGAAATAAATTACATTTTAAAATATATTCAACTGGAAAACAGTTATTTTAATTGCTAAAAATATTTCACAATTTTTACTGTATTTTTGACCAAATAAATGCAGTCTTGGAGAGCAGAAGAGCTCTTTTTTTCAGACATATTACACATAAAGCAGGGAAGTCTCTCTCTCTCTGTTATCTGTACATTAACACCCACTACACTAAGCTCTTTTGTAGCTCCACCAACATTCATTTCAGTTTTTATTTGATAAACCGTCTGTGATAGACTGTCATTGTGCTGCTACAGAAATAGCTAGATGTGTGATGTGAAGAACAGACAAGGCAGACATTTGTCCCACATGATGCAGCTGTGTTAAGTACTCCTTAAACGATACATCACATCTTGATTTAACTACGTGTGTGTGTGAGATGGCCAACAAAAAAGCCACCGCAGCACTTAGTGCTGGTTAATAAGGCTGCATTACATAAAGCATCAGCAGCGTTTGACAACATGTCGCATTATGCAGAAACGAGTCTGTCTGAATAACTACAATTCACATCGCAAACAAAAGCCACCAGAAAAATGAGACACAATGCCGAGGAAATGTCCTCCACCGAGACGAGACGTTTCTCTGGGGCGGCAGCAGTAATTGCCTTGATGCCTTCAGACAGATGCTGGCACACAAACTTTTCTGAAATGCGTCTGCTGTACCGCTGTGCACACCAGCATGAAGTATTATGTACATTGATAATGTGGTTTTCTCTGTCTGAACAAACAATCTTTTGGGGCTCATCTCAAATCTCTGTAATAGCCTGCCTTCGTTTCAAGGGATGTAAACAGACGCCGATAGCTTCTGGCACTCCATGGCCCTTATTCTGATCTCTGATGTCAACCAGAGTATGGTAATTGCATTTCTATTCTCATTCTGATTCTTAACATCGTAATTCATCACAGAAACACTTAGTAACTTTGCTTTATATTTCTGTCATGGTTGAACAAAGGATCATCAAACACTGTTGTGGAACTACTTTCACCTCCCTTTTCTCAGAGATATCTCACTTTCACAGTTATTAAGAAAGAATCGAGCCCCAGAAATGTTCCGGTGACCCTGAGCTGGATTATCTGCTGGAAGTGGCCTGTAATATTTCCACTGAAACCACATTCACTCCGGATCAGACCGCCGATAATGACTTTAGAGCGAAAGATGTGCTTACCTGCTGAATGTGTGTCAGGTAGACGGTGACAATGATGTCCACAGCGGAGGGCAGATGGGAGAAAGAGAGACAAAAAAACAATTAGAATTAAATTCACACAAGCACAGAGGTGTAAAGAGTACCTGAAAACCATTCTTGAGTAAAAGTACAGCAAATATGACTCCATTACAAGTCACCAATTCCAATACGGCTTGAGTAAAAGTCTTAGCATCTGATTTTAACAGTACTGAAGTATTTTACTCATGCTGAATGTAGGTTCAAAGATGCACTAGTCAACACCTGAGAGACACGCCAGTGAAAATAAGAAACAGTTGATTTGTAAGATAAGAAATCATGTGTATTTTCTAAAATCAAAATAAAACCAAACACCTCAAAATTGCAATAAATCCTCAAAAACCTCTACAAACTCTCAGTTAAGCTCAAGTGCACAAAAGGCCATGAGTAAACAGATATCCTTCAGAAAGGTCTTGTCAATATAGCGGATAAAGAAAATAATAAGTGAAATCAAACAGTCAAAGTATACTTGTACTGGAGGTGCTGGTTTCTGCCTCATCATCTGACCTCATCTTTTAAATCAAACCCCTGCGATTCAGCAACTACCTGCTATTCACATTCAAGTAAAGAATCCTTGTTGACAAGTTTGGGTGAGTGAAGGCCAAAACGAACAAGATATAGTACCTTCAATGCACTTAGATGGCAATATTGCTGCTTTATATCAGAAACAAACTGCTGCAGAAAAAGTTAGGTGCCATGAAAAATGTAATGTAATGTAATTGCATGAGTAAAAAGTTCAAGAAAAAAAGGTCGAGCTCAAACTTGGCATCATCAAGCTACGCCTTTGTTTTGAACAGGTGACCTCTAGCGGTGAAAAATTTACATATTGTAGCTTTAATACATTATATTGATGTTCTTCTTTATCATTATACTTGTATGTAGAATTAGAACACTCCTGTTTTTTCTTTGTGATGTTTGTCATTTGTATTATTTGCATACTTCATTTAATGCATTTGTATACCTGCAATATCCTGTGCCACATATGTTAATTGCCAAACTCTCTAGGAGTTCTACTTGTGTTAATTGAATTCATCTGGTTGTCCCTAATTGTTAATCTACTATGAAAAGGGTAAATGTTTGATGCAATATGAGCACTGAAAATAGCAATGTGCTGAAATGTCTGCTCGTGTATAGCATTTAATTCACATGCACTTTTTGCACCATGCAATTTATGAAATAAAAAAAGAGACTTTTTAGTCTGGACTGGATTCAGTATGCAGTCAGCAATCTTTTGGCTCTACACACCTGAAGCAAAAGGATTTGTTGTTTTGTTTTGTTTTTTACTTATTTGGAGCACAACAATTTTTTCTAGTTTCTGCTTCTCCAACAGAAATTCTAACTATAAGTAAGTTTGAAAGTACTTATTCTACTAACTCAAACCCTAACCTAACAGTCTACTAATACTCTAATGGCTGCTATTTGACATGTAGTTGCAAAGTTTCTTATAATTAGTAGAATGTCTAAAGTGGACTATCAAAATAAAGTGTAACCAAATAATATACTTTTTATTTAAACATGTAATTTGTCGATCACTCATCTGCCATCTTCACTTAAAGCAATGCATTCTGGGACTGCCTTCACTGAAGGAAATATACGATGCTGCCTTTGATAATGCCTCAAAACATAGCATTATGCAGCATAATGTGCCGGCCTATCTTCTGGAACTGCCTAAAAATGCTGTCTAGGCAGGCAGCTCACTAGACTTCGAAAGAGAGTTATCATCTCAGTAAATTTCAGTGTTAAATGCAGCAGAGCGCCATAAAGTGTTCTGCCGTGTCCTCTCAGTAACCGTAAATAAATCCCAGCTGTGTGCTCAAGAAAGAATATGATCATTTCTGGAGTCCCTAAAGGCTCATGAACACCGGGTGAACGTGTTAGATCACACTGTGGTTCGGGAGGCAGCAGGTGCTCGGACTCTCAAACGTCCCGCGGTAGCCGTAGGGCTCGGGAGAGAGCGAGACCCCGGAGCTGAATGCGTGCATCTACTCGCGGCTCCCCTGCGTAGCAAAGGCCTTGCCAGAGGCAACTAATCCTGAAGTCAAAACGAATTCGGACTGAGAAACTGACAGGTGGACAGTCTGATTCCAGACACTGCATTCACAGTGAGCTGCAGTTATGATGTTATTTAAGATGGAATTTATGCTAAATTCCCTTTAAGGCAAGTCATCTCCGCTTTTTTCAGTTATGCAAGTCATGCAACCGGAGCTTCTAAAGGCAGCTGCAGTGATGTGATGACTTTACCAAACAGCGATTGGCTCCTTTGTTTAGAAGGCGGGACTTATTCCGCCATAATGCGCATTGCACTTTCTCCCATTCATAGTAATATGAGTGCACTGTCTTTAAAGACTATGGTTATGCACTGATTATCTTCTTCCTGCACTCTCAGAAACAAAGGTACAAAAGCTATGGGGCGGTACCCTTTCAAAAAGTACTATTATTTACCATTTAGGTACTAATAGGCACCCTTAAGGGGTAAATAAGGTACAAAAGTATACCTTTTGAAAAGTTTCCCACCCCAGTTTCAGCTTTTGTATCTATTTTCCTGTGAGTGTTGAATTGAATCAACAGTGAACTGACTTGAGCTGAATAACAACATTATTGTCTGAAACTAAACTCGTTTCATTATTAATGAACTTCAAACAGTTCTTGAACTGAACTGAATCATTGAACTGACATGAGCTGAATAATATCACTTTTAGCCACTTTTGTCTCTTTAGAGCTGCTTTACAGCAGAATTTGAATTGGTCCCATATTTGATGAAGTTTGAAACTATCTGTACTGTATAAAGTACTACTGAAATAAAGGTGATTTGACTCTCCACCGCAGTGCTTTCATATTCAAACTTGATGTTAATTAAGCCACATGTATTTATAAAACGGAAATACGCTTTAAACGGTATACAGAAAATGCCTCAATGTCACAATGTTTTGGGCCATAATGAACAGGGAATCTAACATTAAAGCAAATTACGGTTTGATTTCAGTCACACAAAGCGATCATTTGACTTTATAAAACTTGGATTATTCCTTTATTGAATAGAAAACAGCGGCATGAACATTTATCAGCAAGTCATACGAGTTTGGAATGACACGAGGATTGAATTATTCCCTTAAAAATGGAGTTCCAGCTTCTTTCTGCAGTTTCTTAAAAAAGACTCAAATTTTTGAGGTTAAAAGAAAAATGGAGAGATAAAATATAGAGTATTAATTTACACCTCATTTTCATTCCTGAAATAGAAACAGCCTGGAAGATGTTATTAATAAAGAATTAATATATTCATATTTTATCACCTTGTCCAGGCACCTTGGCAATTAATGTGGGCTCATATGAAACAGAATCTGACCGGTTTCTGCTCAGAGACGATCAGTTAATAATTCACTCCATCACACCTGTGATCACACACACTGCAGCCATAGACACTAATTAAACCCCAGCGACCAATCAGGGTCATGCTCTGGATGGAGAATTGGCATAATTAGAGGGGCACAGAATGAGGACTCACAATAAGTGAATTGTGCCATTATTCTATACCGTACAAAGACCCAGGACTGCTAGGATTGGAAATGAAATGCTCTGAGTCACGACTCAAGACCTCATGGAGACCTTAAGATCCACCTGAAGTTGGTTTATGGTGTTGACGAAATATCAAAGTTATTTAGAGTTTTGAGAGCCACTTACCTGCAGAGTTTAGTTCCCAAACCAAAGACCTTGATTAGTCAATTCAGGTGACATGGAGCTAAACTCTGCAGGAAGGTGGTTGTATATATATATATATATATATATATATATATATATATATATATATATATATATATATATATATATATATATATATATATATGTGTGTATATATATATATATATATATATGTATGTGTGTGTGTGTATATCATTGCAATTATTTTTTAATTTCTTTTTTAACAATAAATATCACACACACATATATATACTTTAACGCTGCTAATCACAGTCACGCTGTGATCTGTTGGAAACTATGGAAAAGAGCTTTAAGAGATTCTTCAAAAATTCTCCTTTTGTGAAAAACACCATATGTTAAGAATGACATGAAAACTATTCTAGTTTTCTAAAACTAGTAATGTTTGCTGTATGTTAAGTGTGTAAGTGTTTGCGTAATGTGTGTGACTGCATGAGAAACAGCTTCAGTTAAACTATTAAATGCAATAACTAGGCGTCCCACACACACATACTCTTATTAACACTCATATAGTGCTGTGAAAACAACAAATTCCCTTCTGACTCACTTTATGAGGTCTCATATGTTTTGGTGTCACAGTTATTTATTTCCTGACTAAACTACACGACACACGACAGTTCCTAATACTGAACAATTCCACAGAGCATGAGTGCGAATATCGCTGCTTATTATGGCGAACGCGGGCTGAATACCAATGCCCAGATTCTGGGAGAATAATTAGGTGTCACAGACCGGCATGCTGGATATCCAAATGCCCAGCGCAGCGGAAGCGGGCTGATTGGCATGGCTGGCGTGGGCACAGTGAAGGGTCAAATAATGAACAGAAATCTGTTTGTTGGTGCTTTTTTAAATGGAAATCACAGAGCGTGACTAACAGGCAGCCATGTGTTTTCTGATGCAGAACGCCTTGCAGAAGGAAACTAAAGCACTCGTATTTTTTTTCAACGCGGAGGAAACAGGAAATTGGACACACTTGGCATCCACACAGGCCAGGAAACTTGACTCGCTGAACATCTCCATCTAGAACCACATCTATTAGCCTTCATTAAAATGCAAACAGGTTGCTGATGAGGAGAACTGAATCTTTTGAAGAGAGATTGTAACTCCACTTGAATAAATGGCTACTCTATTGGCCCAGAGAGGAAGAAAGAAAGGAGAACATGTGCTTGACTTTTAGTTTTACCAGCTCAATTGTTGACACATTTCCTATAGTTGCGTATGTATATGTATATATGTATGTATACATACATGAAAGTACAAATATTTTGAGATGGACATTAAGGCAGAAACATTCATGAGACAAGTGCATATTTCTTGTCTTTGAATTACTTCTACAGAGCGAATTTTAAAAGTGTTTTGTCCACATCAGTACGAGAATGAAGATGTTCAAGAACCGTTAATTTAACCGAACGCCAAGCAGATCGTTCTGTTCCAGTATTTGTCCTCAAATCCCAACCCTACAACTGAAATAATGGATTTCCTCAGGCGAAATATCATCCTTTGATCATTGCTAACATGGAGATCTGAGGAAGTAAATGTGGCACTTATCATCCTCATTTGGAGGTCATTTTTTACTTTTCTCTCTCTTTCTTATCTTCACTTTTTTCTTCTTTTCCTCATCAGAAATGGAGCCGATTTAATGACCCTCATCCCCGGAGATTCTGTTCAGCCGCTTCCATCTACCAGAACCAGCGACCCGCTGAACCCAAATGTGTTTAAACTCTCTGTTTAAAGGGATCTCACCGTATGAGACTTCGACAGAACGGACTCTCTCGGATATGCTTGAAACGCAACATCTACAGTTTCTGCTCCGTTGCTTCTGCTGCGGCTGCAAAAGTTTCACTTTTTGTTTTTAACAAGGCTCAAGTTTAAGTCAAACATCTGTAGATGGATACTTCAAGCTGGAGTTTCAAAGACACGGCTGTGATGCGAGACACACGGACCCCTGCTGAATGAGGAGACATTGATTTGGAAGCAACTGATGTCAGTGGCAGAAGCTATATATGTGATATCCGATAAATCATGACATGAGCTATGATGCACAGATATAAATCAGAGGTTAGGCTACTCCCATACACTGTTATCGGGAATAGCATACTACCACATACTGCTCTTACTATTCGTTCTTGTGCAGTATATAGTATGCATACCGTTCACAGTATGCATGGCATAACTCAGATGATCTACACATTTCCCACAATGCAACATGCCTACGTGCTTCTGTTTTCAGTGCAACAAATTAACTGGAAGTCATGACTACCATGCTAAAAAATGCATTTTTATTTTCAAGATGATTACTAGACGCCACTCACATGTGACGTGATGAGATCATGTGATGATATCATTATCGTTAAAATAACACTGATGTAGTACATTTGAAATCATTGCATAATCCATAGTTTGTATATTTTCATACTGTCTGCATGCATAATGCAAAAACAGTAGGCCGTATGCAGTATATACTGCACTGTTAGTACTATACTAGTATTTCATTTCAAAAATAGCTGTAGACCCTAAAGCCCCTATTGGTTCTATATGAGTGTTTTCTTTTTAGATGTTCTGTCAGTACAGCACCGCTAACGCTCAGATCACTTTATATTTCTACGGCGCATGTCAGTGTAAATGAAAAACATATTCAATGGAATTTATTTGACAGCGGCCATAATAAACTCTTACCGTGAGCCGGATACTGTCTCGTAAAGCGCTTGGGCTTGAGAAGCCAATCAGGAATCACAAGGTCAGTTTATGGCGGCCGTCAGTAAGTTACGGCTTCAGCTCTGGATTTCAAAACACTAATAGAGGATGTCTTCAGATTGTGCTCAGGCATTTTTAAACAGTATATGATCATTGTGCACTGAAAAACATTTGATGTAGAAACAATTTTTACCATAAATTGCTAGAAAATTTTATGAATTTTATGAAGTAACTGTATGAATGATGAGACATGCCGAGAAAACCCTGATCGTTTATTTCATGCAGTCACAGTTTTCTTATGTTATTTTTGGTTAGCAAAGTGCAAATTCTTTTGTATCACCTTTTTTTCTCTTGTTTATTGCTAGTTAGAAAGGTAGGGATGTATCTGTATTTTTGTTATATTTTCCTTTTGGTTGGGAAAGTATCATGGGTGGAGGTAGTTTCTTTTTGTTTGTTATTTTGGCTGGGCTCAACCCTGAAATGATTGCTTCCTATACTGTCTGATATATATATTGTGGACAATAAATTTGTTATACCTTTGAAAGAACTTTGGTGTACAACGATGACTTTCTTTATTGTTATTTTACCCCCTAGACCAGGGATGGCAACATAATTTGGGGGCTCGTCCGGGATTTTTTTAATAGGTTATAAGCATATTGTTGTGCAAGTAAACAGTGTTTCTCTTAAAATAGAAACTGAGACATAAAAAGTTTAGAGTGATACAATGAATGTGCATATCAGCTCAGATCATTTGATTCTGCACTGTAAGGAAAGTCTAATGTACCGTTTTAATATAAAGGAATTTTCGGTGTTGGTTTTTTACAGTAATTTTGGGTTTTGTTTCACCTGTATTTTGAATTATGCACTGTACTGTGTTGTTTTATTGTTGAAGGAAATGTCTGTTAATATAATGGAAAATGTTCTAGTGGAAAATTACCAGTACCTTCTCTGTTTTTCTATGGATTTTTGTGTGGTGGAATTTTATGAGAAATGAGTTCATCTTGAGATCTCTGGCTATTGATTGCAGACTTTGGTATTTGTGATATTGCACAAGCTGATGTCTCTGGATCTCAAATCCCCTTGACCTTTCATTACTGATGTTTGTCAAGACTATCACAGGAAAATATTGATATTTGCAGATCCTTTCAGATTAATTTATTCCAGGATCCCGATGTGACATGATTGTTGCCTCATATTGTATGTTTGGTGCAAGAACCTTTGTGTTTGAAGTCATTCAGGTCTGACTCCATCAGATCAATTTATTCTTTTTTATTGAATATCATGAAATATCATTCATTCACTGAGTAATAGGAACTAAGCAGAACTAGCAAATGGCTACAGAGTGAGATCTTGTTTCTCTCGCTCGTTTTATTCAGTTTCAGGCAGGTGTCTAATGCCCAGCATGGTGTTTTATTAGTGTGAGATGGGCTTGTAATGCAGCATAATTTCCCAGATGACCTTCAGCTAAAGCTCCTCATTCCTCAGCGTGTTTTGCTTTAGAACTCACATTCTACATCGAGTGGCAACCAAATACAGTTTATCATTCAAATGTATCAAAAGCATCCTGAAATGTAACCGCATTGTTGAAAGTTTTAACTTGCATTTTCTTTGACCTTGTAATTACCTTTTATTAATTACATTTATCATTTTTTCATGTTGTCAGGGACCTGCTGCCCATTTTAACCAGCTGAGAACAACCAAGCTTCTGCAGAGGAAGAAAATCAAGCCAGGCACATTTCCAGTGGGCGAGTTTCAAAGTCCATCAGAGGAGTATCTGTCCATTCTTTGCTCATGTCTGTGTGAATGTGTGTAGGAGGTCAGCAGATTTTCAAGGGCTGCTGCTCCTTTAGCAGACGAGAGAGAAATCCGTGATTCAGTGCTGCAGATTCTCTCGCAGAACAGTGTTATTTAAGTATCATTGAAATACTATTATAGTTTTTAATATTTTTAATTAAGATTTTATATATTTTCCGTTTTCACATACACACTGCAGCTAAATTCAGTTGTCAGTTCACCTTTCAGCATTGGTGGATGGTAAGAAGTACATTTTTTCAAGCATCTGTACTTGGTATTTTTATTTTGGGAAACTTTTACTTTTACTTCACTACATTCCAAAGCATAATATCATACTTTTTTTTACTCCAGCACATTTCATAAAAACATGTCATTCCTTGTTATTCCGAGCTGAAGAAATCAATACCCCCTCTGAGATGCAAGAGCAAGATGCTTTCCACTGAGTCTGTTGAATTGGTTCACAAATCGAACTGAACGATTAATTTGCAAATCGGACTGATTGCAGCTGTTCTTGAAACAACTTCGATTCAATGATCTGGCCAAAACGAGCCAAGAACTGGAATATCGTCGGTGCTTGAACGTGCGCATAACTGAAAAGTTAATGTTTTGATAGTGTATACGCTTTGGTACTAAAATAAAAAGTTTGTTTATTTGCAGATCAATACGCTAATCTTCCTTAATAGTGCTGACTAGTGCTGGCTAAATAATTAATATGGTTCATCGATCAGTACTTTTTACTTTTAATACTCATTATAAACAAGTATTTTTGAAAATGAGCACTTAAATTTTTCACTACAGTAATATTACTTGTACTTGATTTGTGCACCTCATCTGTACACACAGAGTTCAGTAATTTACAGGAGTGACAACCACATTCTACAACTGAATTAATGTTGTACGTACATTTCCACAGTGCATTCTGGGATTGCCTTGTCCATGTATCATATATGTGATGCAACCATAGAATCTGGCAAAACAAGTCAGCATTTAGCATTTTTAGGTCTAAGATGCCGTAAAATCTATGAAGGCAGCTAACTATAGGGGAACAGAGTCTCTGTGTTCAGTTTTGGCTCATGATGTGTTTATGGTTCTGTTCTCAATCATTCTGAAGATTATAACACACCACAACACTGATCACACACCTGCAAATACACCACTGAATGCCAACCAACCTGGATAGTGTGTTTGATTATGTTAACATCGAAGCACTGCGCCAAAAACACTCTGGGCTTAAATTAGCACCACTGACTTAGACCAGAAGAAACTGCCATGTAAAGCCGCCAACCACAGTTTGGTTTGTGTTCTTGTTAAGTCTTTTAGGGGAGGGCAAATCCGCATCACAATAATAGACCATTGTGGAAATACAATCCCAGCAGAGTGGGAATGTTCTTTGAACGTTCTGGCAAGGTTCTCTCAATGTTCAGAACAAACATTCTTTCAGGAATGATTATCGAACATCCCTTCAAAGTTATCTGGTCTTTAATAATGTTCTCAAAAAACGTTTATACATCATTATACATTAAATGTTACTATTTTTAAATGTTACTATTGTTTCAGAATGTTCAAAGAACATTCAAAAGTAACATTCTCATAATGTTTGCAAAATGATCAAATGGAATGTTCTTTTAACCTTCACATAAGAAAAAAATATTTTCAAAACATTTAAAAAATTGGAGAACAAAAGTCGGAGAACATTCAGAAATGTTAATATGAACATTGGCAAAACATTCCTAACACATATTTCTGTTAGCTGGGATGCCACTGCAATCTCTATGAGTTTTATGAAAATACAGAGGACAATATGACCAGACTAGAAAGAAATGAGATTAATGAATCCCATCCGTCATACAGCATAGTGACTGACGAACTTTGTACCATTAATAAGAATGTGAAGGATCCATATGAGCAGCTGCAGCGTTTGATTGACAGTTTAATCTATTGGGGTTAGCAGCCTGATGGCAGATGAAAGGGGCTTTGCTTCCTTCGCCCAATTAAAGGCTCATTTTGAGAAGGAGCCCATGGAGACGGGTCTGTTAGGAAGCGTTCGGATCCAGCTGCAGGTGCGTCTGGCTGGACGGATTGCTTGCTAAATGTCTCGTCCCAAAAGCTCCACTGTCTTTCCTTCGCTCTCACACACACTGAATAACAGAAGGCCCTCTGTGTCCGACAGATCACGCTGTTCATTTCTTTGGTCTCCTGCAGGTGTCGATTTCAGAAGGAGCTGAGAGGAGTCTTGCAAGAAAAGCAACAGTATCATGATTCAGAAAATCTGTGATAGAGTTATACAGTGCTTTTTTACACATGGAATTATTTATTGTGTTTGATAAGTCAAGTATTACTATTATTATTATTATTAAAAATCTAGATATTTCTGCAACCACACCCAGCACAGTAGCATCATGATGTTAAGTTTTGCAAGGGCAAACACTGGGATTTTCTATAGTAAATGTATTCCTGATTGATTTTTATTGTTTGTGCTTGTGTGAAATGATATTTTCTTCTTTCATATTTGGTTTGTGTGTCTCTGGAGAGTTTCTGGTTTTCAGTGTTCAGTCCCAGGACGTCTACCCTGCATTCAGCACAGAATGTCTCCCAGAAAGACCCCCGACTCCAGGAAAAGACTTTTTGTGTTTCATGCATTCGGACCGTATCGTATTTCTGCAGACCTGGATCTGAATATCATCACTGTGCCGCTGCACTGATCTGATGACGGTGAAAAAAAAAAAAAACAACTCCTTGAAAAAGGAAACCTCCTTTTGTTAGCCAAAAGCGCACATTTCAATTTGCACAAGTTAAGATAACAAAATAATTTTTACATGATTTGATTTAATAGGACCGCGTCTATAGGTTTTCTAGTTTTACAAGTGTTTAGTTTCAACCCTGAACTATCACACCTGGCATCTAAACAACCACAAGACTGAGAAAGGAGCTGGTTGGTTTTGGTCCATAGGTTTTCACCTCCCCTCAGAATCAAATGCATTTTATACAAACAAGATACTAACTATCTTGAACACATTAAAATCATTCATTCATTCATTCATTCATTCAATTCACTCACTTACTCACTCCATCTATTCTCACTCACTCACTCAATTCAGTTTTGCTTTATTGGCATGACATATTTAGATACATATTGCCAAAGCATTGCATAAAGCAAAAGCAACTCACTCACTCACTCACTCACTCACTCACTCACTCACTCACTCACTCACTCACTCACTCACTCACTCAGTATTGCAAACAACCTTGGGACCAACATTTGAATTTCATTCATTCACTTATGCATCCATTCAGTCATTCACTCAGTCATTCATTCAATTCACTCACTCCATCCTTTCATTCATTTATTCATTCCACTCACTCTCACTCACTCACTTACTCATTCAGGATTGCAAAAAAACTTGTGACCATCATTTGAATTTTATTCATTCATTCATTCACTCATTCATTCATTCATTCATTCATTCACTCTCAATCACTCACTCATTCATGATAGCAAAAAAACGTGTGACCAACATTTGAATTTCATTCATTCATTCATTCATTCCCTCACTCACTCACTCACTCACTCACTCACTCACTCACTCACTCACTCACTCACTCATAAATTTAGGATTGCAATAAACCTTGTGACCAACACTTGAATTTCATTCATTCATTCATTCATTCATTCATTCATTCATTCATTCATTCATTCATTCATTCAATTCACTCACTTACTCACTCCATCTATTCTCACTCACTCACTCACTCACTCACTCATTAATTCAGGATTGCAATAAACCTTGTGACCAGCACTTGAATTTCATTCATTCTTTCATTCATTCATTCAATTCAATTCACTCACTTACTCACTCCATCTATTCTCACTCACTCACTCACTCACTCACTCACTCACTCACTCACTCACTCACTCAGTATTGCAAAAAACTTTGGAACCAACATTTGAATTTCATTTATTCACTTATGCATCCATTCATTCATTCATTCATTCATTCATTCATTCATTCATTCATTCATTCATCCATTCACCCATTCATTCAAGTCACTCACTCATTCACTCCATCCATTCACTCATTCATTCATTCATTCATTCCATTCACTCTCATTCAATCACTCACTTACTCACTCATTCAGGATTGCAAAAAAACATGTCACAAAAACATTTGAATGTTATTAATTCATGCACTTACTCATTCATCCATTCATTCACTCACTCTCAATCACTCACCCATTCATAACAGCAAAAAACCTGGAATCCAACATTTGAATTTCATTCATTCACTTATGCATCCATTCATTCATTCAATTCACTCACTCATTCACTCCATCCATTCATTCATTCATTCATTCCATTCACTTTCACTCACTCACTTACTCACTCCATTCAGGATTGCAAAAAACTTGTGACCAACATTTGAATTTCATTCATTCATTAAATTCACTCACTCACTCACTCACTCACTCACTCACTCACTCACTCACTCACTCACTCACTCACTCACTCACTCACTCACTCACTCACTCACTCCATCCATTCACTCTCACTCATTCATTTATTAATTGATTCATTCATTCTCACTCCCTCCCTCACTCCATCCATTCCCTCTCATTCATTCATTTATTCACTCTCACTCACTCACTCACTCACTCACTCACTCACTCACTCACTCACTCACTCACTCACGAATGATCTGAATACAGTATACAAATGCTGATTTGTGTGACTTAAATATAAATAAATTAATTAATTAAAGGCTAACTGGGACCAAATGATGATTTGTAGTCATTGAAAAGTTTCCCATAAATTAAAGAAAACATATGCATTTATATATTTTTTAGTATATGTTCCCTATATTTGTACCCTATTTGTGTGTCATTTTCAGACATACTTGAATGTGTTTCTAAAAATCCTCTACTCCAACAGTGAGATCAGCTGCACTTGATAAAGTGAATGTGGTGTGTTTGTTCTCTTTCAGAACACATATCTACTCTTTCTGTCAAACTTTATTTACATGCAGCTTTAACTTTGCTTCATTTCTCGCAGAGCTGCTATAGACGACACAAGAAGTTTCAGTCACGTGTCTAACGGCAGAGAAAACTAAACTGAACAACAGAAACACAAAGACTCCCAGTCTGACGTGTGTTTTCTCCAAACATGCTTTGTTACATGTATAACACACCTGAGACGGGCGCTGTTTAGTTTATTTTAGAGCAGAGACGGAGAGATGGTTATTTTAAATGTACAAACTCAGGATGGGTGCTGAAAGTGTGTAATCTTGTTACTCTTTTAAAAAAGACACTAACGAACAGTTGCAAACGATGAACCATCGATCAGACTCAATGGTATAAATAGAGAGAGACAGGCATCTGCTGATAATTTGTTGACTTTGGCAATAGAATTAACTGAGACAGTAATTCATTTCTAGAAACATCCTTAAATCAACTGAGGCGTATTGATTGAATTGTCTGTCTGACTCTGTTGATTTGGCTGCATATGTGGGCTTATTGACTGATGTTTTGTAAAAGAAATCTCCTTAAGACAAGCCTTTAGCATCCGCTGATGTGTTTTCCAGTGAGCGTCTCTCGTTTTCTGCTCTTGTTGCTGCATAAATCTGAGTAATCACAGCTGCGGTGTTGAATTTGCATTATTCAAACGGAGACTTTATTTTAGTCGGCCCCATTAATGCGAACATCTCCACGGGATCATTTTCTGCAGCTAAAACGAATGCGCTTTTACTTCCTTTGGTTAATTTTCCTAATGACTGGGTCGGCAAATCCTGCAAAGAACTGGCTCTGCGTGTGTTTCCCTTTATTTATTAGCCGAGAGATTTGTTCAGTTCTGGCATAAGCAAAAAATAACCACCTAAAGAAGAACACTATCTGCAGCGCAGACTTAATTATACCTCACATTTCATTTGAGAGAAAAAAATTACAATTAAAAATTCTTTGGGATCATTTGGACTTTACCTGACCTGTATCCCAAATGCACCGCCTTCACATGGCATCCATCATAACACTTTTATTCAGCAAAGATTTAGTACTTTGTTTCTTGAGCAGCAAATCAGCATATTAGAATACCAGCAACATCCTTGATATTGCGGTGCATGAAACATTTATTTAAATTAGAAAAATGTAAAAATCCATTTTCATTGTATAGATTCTCCTGATTAATAATATTATAAAGCGTTCGTTCAAAGCGAGGTCAGTCTCCAGATGTCGGTTGTTAAAGTCTCAATTTCATTGTCTTTGAGAACACGCAGCCTCCCATTAAACGTAAATCTGTTTCATGCTAATTAAATGACTACAAATATGTTTCTCATCAAACATGTTCCATTTTATAACCCGTAATTCGATTAAAGCAGGAACACGCTCAGAACATCCAATCTTTGCAAAGCGTATTAGGATTTGTCTAATAATGTTCTTTTACTTTTATTTGTCATGGCAGCATTTAGATGATCTATTTAAAAACCACACACGAATCACTTTGTGTATTATTTAGGTGTATCACAAATAAAGCCTTGTTAAATCCCACAGGACTGTTATTAGTTTCTTTCTTCAAATCGATGGATTCTTCTCTCGCTGATTGGTTTCTATTGAACACTTTAATCTGGCTCATGGATTTCATCTATGTAATTTACAGCTTTTAAAGTCGGATTTGGTCTCTGCAGCTCCAATCCGGCTCACTGCTGCACAGTAAGTAATCAGAAATGTAATTAGAGCAATTAAGCAGCCGTGGGTTGGCGTGAGACTGTGATCTCTGTGTGGTGATTATGAGCTCTGATGGGAGTCTGTGTCTCTTCATGGATACAGTAAACTCAAGTGTTGCGTTGTTGTGTCTGAGGCAGTTTAGGAAACGCTGAAGCACTCGACCAGTTTACTGAAAAACCTCCCAGAGGACCATTTTATTGCTCATATGATGCTCTTTCATGCCTTAACGTAGTTCCCAGGCATGTTTTATGCAAGTATCAGGGAGAATTTCACAAATCCACACAGGAATTTGTCCAAAATTCCAAAACTAAAATGAATAAGAAATTATAATTTGCATACATTATTTTTTGAACAATGTGATTGTCTCAGTTGAGCTTTATTTATTTGTATTCAGTACATTTTACTGTGGATTCTTTGGTAAATCAATCGCATTTCAGCACAAACAGACTTATATGGACTCGACAGTAATGCAACAACATGTCAGTAACTGTGTTCATTCTAATGCCTGATCTGATATTAATGATTCATGTACAGTCAGATGATCTTTGTCTGTGTGTCAGTAAATCAATCCAGTGACTAAACGCTCAACTTCACCTTGCTTCTCTTAGTAGGATAAAAATAATCTGTTATTTAAACTGTGATTAAATTATATATAGAAAGCGATCAAAGAACGCTCCCTTTACAAACAGCGTGAGTTTATCAGTGACTGAGTTCTGGACGAATCTCTTGTTTACATTGTGTTTGCTCTGTTAGTTATGATGAAAGCATTCATTAGTGTGCAGAAATTGAGTTGCAAAGACGAGATCACTGCTTTATGCTCTCAACAACATGTCTGTGATCGGCTACATGTTCATCACTGCAACCTTTCATGCCACAATCTCAATATAATGCCATAGATCTCGTAATGCTATAATCAACACTTTCCACAATTAGTTAACTTTGAGAGCTGTACTAGTAAAAACTTGCTAAAAGTTTTCGAGAGAGTAATACTGAGTTCTGAGTTTCATATGCAAAGATGTTAGCTGTTACACTGAAGTCTCACAGCAGACCCGCCCCTTAAAACATGTGTTAAAATAAAAGTGTTCAAATACATGCAGCCTTGGTGAGTAAAAGAGACTTCTTTCAAAAACATTAAAGAATCTTACTTCTAGACACACATGAGATTACAACTCTGGTTCATAAACTGTTCTCTGTTTCTCAGCTGGTGAAACACCTTGAAACATCAGCCTGGAGGATTCAGATGTAGTTTCTGTGATGGATATGAGAGTCTGCTGTTCTGAGATGGGCTCAGTTAAGAGGAAAAACATTCACTCGTTCGGTGAGGCTTTGACCTGTTTCTCAATTCTAAAGAAAATCGTCACCCGTCCTTGTCAATTAAAGCATCTCGCTTGTGTGTTAGACTCGCTGACACAGATCAAATGTAAGCAGCATGTTCTCCAAGTAATTGTCAGTTGTGGTTGATGCGTAACGTGAGAGAATATCGTCTCTCTCGCTCGCTTTGGCTTCAGCTGCATAACAGAAGCAGATATTCAATGTGAGACGCTTGTTTGTCAAACACTGAGCATGTTTACAAAAAAATCCCAAAAATCAGCTCACTGAATTGAACCCGTTGTCCCGGTTTACATGCAAACCAAAAACCTGGTAAAGCAAGTAATCGAGGTGCAACAATTCCTGATGTCATTCTTTTGTCATTTGATATTTTGTTTCACTCAGAAACAAGGAAAAACAGGTTGAAAATGTTACATGTTGGTTTTAAAGATTTAGGGCCCTGTTTTAACTATCTAAGGGCATTGTCTGGAGCGCATGGCGCAGGTGCACTTAGGGCATGTCCGAATCCACTTTTGCTATTTTAACGACGGTCCAAAAGGGTTGTACCTAGTCTCTTAATGAGTCATGGGTTTATTTTAGGCGTAACATGCCCTAAACCAATAAGAGTCTCATCTCCCATTCCCTTTAAAAGACAGCTGTGCTTGAACCATGGCGGATTCGCTATTTACATGGTGGATTTGCCAAGCAGAATGACTGAACGCTTCTCCAGAGAGGAATCCTTTTATTTTTAATATCTGGCATGTTTGTGTGCTGCTGCACATCCCTGTGTTTGTAATAAGCAGAGTGTACGCACGTTGTGCACCCACCTATAGGTGCATATTACTAAAAATTGTGCAATTGACTTTAGAGCAGGTTTTTGTTGGTCATTGGCGCAGTTGTTTTAGGTTGCCTCAAAATAGCAACACGCCAACAATGCATCTGAACAAACCTCATTTTTAGACCAGCACATCCATGGGCGAACAGATGGATGCAAGTGCATTTGCTATTTAAACAATGTGGCACTGGACGTGAAAATTATAACTGCGTTGGGCTGAAACTAGCAAAAAACACTTGCATCGCACTTTGTGTCGGATTACACTGGGTGTATGATAGGGCCTTTTGACCGTATGAATCCTACAGTATCATATTTTATATACCCAAATATTTAATGATCAACATTATCAAAACTTTGCTGATAAATCCACTATAGTCCTTCTGTTGTCTGATTGATAGTTTATACTTTTTTTAGCAAATAAAAAGCCTTTTAGTAAACAATTTTTTATAAAGCATAAAGAAATAGAACAGTGAAGGAAATTCTAGGTCTAATTCTAGTAAAAAAAAACAATCATTTTGAACTACAAACCCGATTCCAAAAAAGTTGGGACACTGTACAAATTGTGCATAAAAAAGGAATGCAATAATAAACGTATATTTTATTCACAATAGAATATAGATAACATATCAAATGTTGAAAGTGAGACATTTTGAAATGTCATGCCAAATATTGGCTCATTTTGGATTTCATGAGAGCTACACATTCCAAAAAAGTTGGGACAGGTAGCAATAAGAGGCCGGAAAAGTTAAATGTACATATAAGGAACAGCTGGAGGACCAATTTGCAATTTATTAGGTCAATTGGCAACATGATTGGGTATAAAAAGAGCCTCTCAGAGTGGCAGTGTCTCTCAGAAGTCAAGATGGGCAGAGGATCACCAATTCCCCCAATGCTGCGGCCAAAAATAGTGGAGCAATATCAGAAAGGAGTTTCTCAGAGAAAAATTGTAAAGAGTTTGAAGTTATCATCATCTACAGTGCATAATATCATCCAAAGATTCAGAGAATCTGGAACAATCTCTGTGCGTAAGGGTCAAGGCCGGAAAACCATACTGGATGCCCGTGATCTTCGGGCCCTTAGACGGCACTGCATCACATACAGGAATGCTACTGTAATGGAAATCACAACATGGGCTCAGGAATACTTCCAGAAAACATTGTCGGTGAACACAATCCACCGTGCCATTCGCCATTGCCGGCTAAAACTCTATTGGTCAAAAAAGAAGCCATATCTAAACATGATCCAGAAGCGCAGGCGTTTTCTCTGGGCCAAGGCTCATTTAAAATGGACTGTGGCAAAGTGGAAAACTGTTCTGTGGTCAGACGAATCAAAATTTGAAGTTCTTTTTGGAAAACTGGGATGCCATGTCATCTGGACTAAAGAGGACAAGGACAACCCAAGTTGTTATCAGCGCTCAGTTCAGAAGCCTGCATCTCTGATGGTATGGGGTTGCATGAGTGCGTGTGGCATGGGCAGCTTACACATCTGGAAAGGCACCATCAATGCTGAAAGGTATATCCAAGTTCTAGAACAACATATGCTCCCATCCAGACGTCGTCTCTTTCAGGGAAGACCTTGCATTTTCCAACATGACAATGCCAGACCACATACTGCATCAATTACAACATCATGGCTGCGTAGAAGAAGGATCCGGGTACTGAAATGGCCAGCCTGTAGTCCAGATCTTTCACCCATAGAAAACATTTGGCGCATCATAAAGAGGAAGATGCGACAAAGAAGACCTAAGACAGTTTAGCAACTAGAAGCCTGTATTAGACAAGAATGGGACAACATTCCTATTCCTAAACTTGTCTCCTCAGTCCCCAGACGTTTGCAGACTGTTATAAAAGAAGAGGGGACCCAACTTTATTGAGATGTGTTGATGCCATGAAATTTAAAATCAACTTATTTTTCCCTTAAAATGATACATTTTCTCAGTTTAAACATTTGATATGTCATCTATGTTGTATTCTGAATAAAATATTGAAATTTGAAACTTCCTCATCATTGCATTCTGTTTTTATTCACAATTTGTACAGTGTCCCAACTTTTTTGGAATCGGGTTTGTATTTGCAAACAATATTTGCATTAAAATTGCAAATATGTACTTTTATTAGTATGCCTTATATGTTGAAAACGTAAAACGTTTCTGGTCTCGTCACACTCTATTAGGAATTACATAAATGACGTAAATTTTCAATTCAAAATGGCCATATTTGAGAAAAAAAAAGTCGAGAAGTTTGCATTACTGGATGTTACTGTCGGTTGTTTCTATCATAAAACAATTGAAATGTATTAAATGTTTCACTGTTTACATCTTACCTCACTCTCTTTCAACATTAAACTGACACTTCGCAAGCTTCCATACTGTTTCACGTCAAAAAATGAATTTTTTTGGACTATTATTTCATATGTCAGGATTTACAGGGTTAAAACAGTGCAGCTGATGTTTCCAGAAGGTCCTTTTCATTAGTACGAACCTCCAAAAACTTTGGTAGCTTGAGTCACTTGCTGCACTTTTTATAGACTTAAAGCACACAGAAGAGCAGCTCTAATGGCTTCATCTTAGTGGAAAACCCACAATGCACTTCTCCATGGTGTCCCTCAAGAGTTTAATGACTTGCAGAAGCAGTTTGGGTCTCTTAATGGCAAGACTTACTAGACTTTGTTCTTTTTTAACATAACCTCCAGAAATCTCATTAATTCTCATTTAATTGCTGTCGCTCAACCATCCGGCCGAGCGAGCGGCGAGATAATATCGATGTATTTGCAGGCAGAGAGGTTCCTCATCCTCCTAACAAGCATATGATCCCAATGTATTCTGGGTAATTAATCATTTACATACTCCGACTGTCACCTGTGAGGTCATCAGCCCGCGCCCTGCCCGTATCCGCCTTATTAAAATGCTAATCAACAAACCGCGGCACGCTCTTTCTGCTTGAGGTCTCTTCATTATCACGGCCTTTTACGTCCAGTGGATATTTCTCCACGGGTGCCGCGTGAACGCACGCCAAACCCCGGCGAGACCAGAAATTAAATGGCAGACGCCGGGAAAGGGAGATTCAGGATGAAGCTGTGAAAATTGGGGGAAAAAAGGGATTTGTTTCTTCCAGACGAGCGCTCGTGGTGTCATGGAGAACCCAAGGCTCATTAGTGAAGTTGGACACAGTTGTATTCAGTCTGAGGGTGTGAGAAGTTTGACACGAGAAGCACCTGCCCAAACCTTCAGCTGTCAGTCACAGATTCAGAGGTGAGTGGGGACGGAGCGCTTTTTGTCATTTAGATTGTATAAAAAGTAAACATAAAATAAGTAATACATATATAAACAATTATATACATGTTATACAGATTATACAGATATATGTATATATAAATCAATTATATAAATGTAAAAAGTAAGTATATTTATAATAAATAAATTATATAGTTATAATTAATAATAACAAGTATTATTATTAATTAAAACATAATAAATTATATATTTAAAAATTAGATACATTTTAATTGGATTTTAAAATAGAAAAATGAACTATATTATTTTTTAAGAAAACATGAGTGGTGCTCTGAAATTTCATACTTAGGGCCCCATTTCATTTTAATGACCTAAGCTTATGGTCTAAAGCGCATGGTGCAAGTGCACTTAGGGTGTGTCCGAATCCACTTTTGCTAGTTTAGCGACAAGAAAAATGGTCGGTGCATGGTCTAAAAGGGTTGTCCCTATTCTCTTAATGAGTAATGGGTGTGTTTTGGGCGTAACGTGCAATAAACTAATCAGAGTCTCATCTCCCATTCCCTTTTTAAAGCCAGTTAAGAGTCTCATCTCCCATTCCCTTTAAAAGACAGCTGTGCTTGAACCATGGCGGATTCGCTATTTACATGGTGGATTTGCCAAGCAGAATGACTGAACTCTTCTCTAACAAGGAAATGAGGTTAAAGCGCGCGAGCAGACCATCTACAGGAAAAGTCGGATTCCACCAAAGCATTTTTATATTTATGCACACAATAATAATCTTTTACATGGTAATCCTTTTATTTTTAATTCTTGGCATGTTTGTGTGCATTGTGCACCCGCATATAGGTGCATTAACGCGCTCTTTAAATAACAAAAAAAATAAATAAAAAATACTTCTCCATTGACTTTAGACCAGGTTTTTGTTGGTCAATGGTGCAGTGTTTCAAAATAGCAACACGCCAACAATGCACCATGGGCGCACAAATGGGTGCAAATGCATTTGCTATTTAAACAACATGGTGCAGGACGTGAAAATGAAGAATGAGTTGGGCTGAAACTACTCAAATATATATATATATATATATATATATATATATATATATATATATATATATATAACTGCATGGTTGCAAGTTAAAAATGTATTGTTTTTAACCTTTTAAGCTGCAAACATTATTTTGTTGAGTTCTGTTGACATAATAATGTTGATCATTAAATCATCTTCACCCAAAAATGAAAATTCTGTAATTTATTACTCACCCTCGTGTCATTCCACATCCGTAGGACCTTCGTTCATCTTCAGAACACAAATTAAGGTCTTTTTGATGAAGTCTGAAATGTCCCTCCATAGAGATCCAATGCAACTACCACTCCAAGGTCCAGAAAGGTAGTAAAGACATCATTAAAGTACTTCATGTGACTCCAGTGGCTTAAACTCAATTTTATGAAGCGACATGAGTGCTTTGTTTGTGCAAAAAACAAACAAAAAAAACTTTATTTACAAAATAATATCCAAAGCGTGTTCATGCAGTGTCAGCTCTCGCATGAACACAAAACACATGCGTTGTGATGCGTGCGTTGCAGATCAATATTTTTGTAAGTAAAGTGGTAAATTGTGGGGTTTTTTTGTGCAAGCAAAGTACTTGCATCGCTTCATAAAATTGAATTTAAGCCATAGGAGTCAAATGGAGTACTTTAGTGATGTCATTCCTACCTTTCTGGACCTTGGAGTGGTCCATTTCTATGGAGGGACAGAAACCTCTCAGACTTCATCAAAAATATCTTAATTTGTGGATCTCTACTTCCAAGAATAGTTTGTATAGGACTGGATAAGGAGAATAAATGTTGAAATTAAATGTTAATTTATTTGTTTTTAGTGAAGGGAAAGACCTGTTAGTGTTTAATGCTGTTATGTTTGACATTTAAAAGTTTCTGTCATGTTGAAGTTTTTAATTATTTTTTGTTTCCAGTGTTACAACTTTGGTAATTGGATTGACTTAATTTTTCTGAGTAATCAACTTAATGCTACAAATGATTAAGTTCCTCTAACTCAATGTAGCTTGTTGGTTGAACGTAAATTCACTCAAAGTTGTACTAACTCTAAAAAATTGATGCAAACTGTTCTTATTTATACTTACAGTTGTTTCATACTTACACATCAAATATGAATATTATTAATAGTTCTTATTATTTTTTAAGCCTCTTAACTGTACATGCTGAGAGCATTTAAATGGCTGCTCTGGTGAAAGCAGTGAGTGTTCAACACCGTAGTGTTAAAGCTGCCAAAACAACTCACCTCTTCCAGCGACCCGCTGCGATCATCACAGAACATCACAGACATGCAGAAATGCACCACTGAGAGCATGTGATTCACCCTCTCTCAACCACACGCTTCACAAACCCACGTGTGCAGATCACACACCGCTGAGAGCTACAGCCACAGTCCACAAACTAGCAGTTCTTTCACTGGAGGATCCGGAACAATCCGACAACAACGTCCACCTTCACCGTATGGACAAGAGATGTGTGAACATGCTGCTAAACGTCCTGTTGTGTTCAACTGAAGCCACGAGTTTGAAACAGATATGGAGTTAAATCAAAACACTAATTGTAAAATGAATGCAAAAAAATATCAGTTTACTAATATAGAAATATATGAATATTATAAAAGAGATTTATATTCTGATTTCCGTTTAGACTGAAACCAGTCAGAATTAAAAGCCACTATAAATACACACCTGTGACATCCATAAAACAGCCTACATTTGTGAACTCGATGGTTTATTGTGAATAATAATAATAATTTTTATTATTATGTTTATAAAAAGTATATTATTATAAAATGTAAATACTTTTTTTCATATATTTTTAAATGTCATTATATTATATAACAGATACAATGTGATTATAATATATTTATTATTTATAATATTAATGTCTCTTAAAATATTTTTATTAAGTTATTTTATATTATCATTATAAGTCCATTAAATATATATAAGATATAAATAATAATATTTACATTTTTATAATAATATATTTGTATATCATATAAAATATATTTAACATTATCATTAATTTATCATAAAATATATTTTATTAATTATTTATTTTTTATACATTTTGCATTTTTTGTATTATATTCTTTTTAATTATTACATTATTATAATATATAATTAAAATGTTTATATATTTGTGTAATATAAGATAAACATAAACAACAAACAAATATTTTATAATATTATTTTAGATTTTTTATAATATTATATTTATTGTCATTATTAATATCTTATTATAAATGCACATTTCTGTAAAATATAAATATTTTATTTTTATATCATTGTTATTATTAGTTCAATTATTTAAAAAGTATATTATTATAAAATATAAATACTTTTTAAAATATTTTTAAATTATATAACGGATACAATATATTACTTATTAATATTGATGTCTCTTAAAATATATTTTTAAGTTATTTTATATTATTATTATTATAAGATATAAATAATATTTATATTTTTGTAATAATATATTTGTATATCATATAAAATATACAGTATTATTATTATTGATTTCTCATAAAACTATATTTTTATAAAAATATTAAATTTTTTATAAATTTTTAATTAATGCTATATCGTTTTTTCTACTTCTTCTTAGTGTTATTATTAATACAAGTATTTATATATTTGTATAATAGAAAATATATTTAACATTATCATAAAATATATTTATAAATTATTTATTTTATACATTTTGCATTTTTGTATTACTACTTATATTATTTTTAATTATTACATTATTATAATATATAATCAAAAAATGTTTACATATTTGTATAATATAAAATATACATTATTATCATTAATAATAAAAATATTTTATAATATTATTTTATATTTTTTATAATATTATATTTATTGTCATTATTAATATCTTATTATAAATGCATATTTTTGTAAAATATAAATATTTTATTTTTATATCATTGTTATTATTAGTTCAATTATTTATTATAACCAATTACCACCCAGCCCTATCTGTACCATGCTATTTTGTTAACAAGTGTAAGTTAGTAAACACAGATCATCTGCTCTGTGAGATCTGAGAAAATTCACAAACAAAATTTCTTCTAGTTCCTAAGCTTCTCCCACACTCGTTCTCTCCCTCTCTCTCTCTCTCTCTCCGTAGGCGGCCTGAGCAGTCTGTACTCTGGGCGGCAGTGAGCGCAGTTGATGATTACTGTTTTCTTGCAGAAAAACAGCAGACACGCTGCCAGTAATTGCAGATGAATTCTCCCGGTAGTCAGGAGGTGAATATAGCTGTTTCAAAAGCGCTGGTTAAGAGCACATGAATGCTCTATTACTACATCTCTTTCTAAGTGAACAACGCTGAGCGTAAACACGTTAATAAGGGTGAATGTGGGTTTACGAATGGATCTAAATGCATGCTGCATGACGTCAGACGAGTCTGCAGCGTTTATTTCCAGCGACTGCTGCATATTACAAGATGAAACACATATCAAATGCTTTAGAAGTAACACTCAACAGTGATTGATTCAGAAATTTTCATATATGATGAACTTCATAATCTTGACCTGAGAGTCAACTATAGCTGCAAAACTTTCTTGAATTAATTATTGATACAAACACGATTCATTTAATGTTTCCAGTTACAAAAATAGCATAATTATGACTTTCATGTTTAAAATACTTTTAATGCAATTCAGTTTTTCAAGCATTGTGACCATTAATGAAACAGCATTTGCAATGCATTTTACTTTCATAACGTGATGTGTTTCTACACAAAACAGAATATTAAATGAGAATGAAAGACACTTGCACTGATCAATCAAGTGTGTATTATAAGAAAATAATTACATTTTAATCACTGCAGTGTGCTGCAGCTTTATAAGATGTGAAATTGAATTTGATTTGGAATAAAAAGCACGTAGGTGAAACATATGGTATGAAATGAAGTTGTGTTTTGTCTCATGTGTTTTAATGACGTCTCTTGAACGCCATTGTGCACGTGCTCTCTGAACACAGATCGTTTCCGATCCACACCAGAAATCACAGCGGACACAATCTCTTTACCGAAGACAGACCAGAACAGGACTGAACTGCAGTAGTACATTATTCATGAAAGGAATAATTCACGAGCAAATAAAAATGGATGGAAAGCTGCCCTGCCTTGATCCTTTCAAAAGCAGATGCTCCTGGTTTACATGCACCAGACACATACAACGCTTCAGATTTTAAAAATAGATTTTCATTAATATCGTCCCTGACAATATTAATCTCATCACCTCTCCGTTCGAGCGTAATGTGGTGAAGGAACGGTGCTCTCGCACTCTCTCTGAACAGGCTGACCGCATTCTCGTTCCCTCTTTCTGTCAAAACATTGCATGAAAATGAAAGAATTGCAACTGTTGGATCAAGGCTTTTAGCAGCACTGTACATGACGTAATGCTGGACGAGGGTTTGCGTGTGTTCAGAGCTCTATTTGAAGGCTTTTATGCCCCGCAGGAGGGTGAAAGGTCTTGACAAAAGCTTTTATAGATGGGACGAGAAAAAGATGAAGACCCTTTCTGAAGGATGACGTGTCATTACGGGTCAGCAAATTAAATGAGACTCATTTATGACACTTTACACTGCACATCTGAGTCACTTGCTAACGATCCGGCACAGAAACTGCTGAAGCAAGCAAAAATTATTTCTGTCTTAGAGGGGAAAAACTTTTTACTTGTCTGGAGTGATACAACAGAAAACTTCACAACAGTGAGGAAGTTCGGGGTTTTCTGGGAAAGAGTTGGTATATATATACATATATATATATATATATATATATATATATATATATATATAACAGTCATTCATTATAGTTACGTCAAAAAAAAACGTAGTAATCAGATTACAGTTACATTTTGAAAAAAGGGGGGATACTATCAGGATTACAATCGTTTCATTTAAAACTAAATAAATCCTTATTTTGCCATAAAAACAGATAAACACTTTCAATTAATGGAAATTTCGCTACTATTTTTGTTCATTTTGTTAATTTGTCAGTTAATGGAAATTTCGCTACTATTTTTTTCAAAGAAGTATATGCAAATAACATGGTTGTACAGTGACTTCTAGCTACGAAAACACTTTCTTTATCAAAGGACTAAAAAATAGTCTGTAATGCCATACTGTACCATATATATATGAAGTAAAAGTAATTGGATTACATTACTTTCATATTGTGGTACTTGGATTACGTTACTGAATACTGTTTTTATGAAGTAATTTGTAACTGTAACGGAATAAATTTTTAAAGTAACCCTCCCAAGCCTGTATATATATATATATATATATATATATATATATATATATATATATATATATATATATATATATATATTAGGGGCGGTACACAAACATGACGGTACCTCAGTATTGAAGTCACGGTTCGGTATAGGTTCGGTACAGCACAGGGGAAAACTAAACATAAAATTGCTTAACAAATTGTGTCTATCTCTTTACATATATTCAATTATAATTAACATTTTCTTAAGGATAAAAAAATTCTCAGCTAATGCTGTAAACTTTATACAGGAAATGCTTTCTTGCACATTACTATAATATTAAAGGTTACAATTAACAATAGAGCCCAAACTATTAAATTCAGTTGCTATTTATTTTTAGATATAATAACCAACACTCAAAAAAAAAAAAAAAAAAAAAAAGTAAATTGCACATAAGGCAGGTTTTGCATTACCTTCTAAATCTAACCATAAAATTATTTTTTTACTCCAATTCATTTTTGAAAAATAATCATTTACACAGCTACTGGCATAACTTGTTTTCATGACAAATGTATTTACACGTTAAATAATTAAGATATTGCTAACAGGTAAAGTAAATAAAATGAATATATAAGCTATATTTAAGCTATATATAGTGCATACAATGAGTTCATTTCTCTAGTGAACTAACATGCTGTGGACACTAAATGACTTGCCTGAGGTAAATGTAATGCTATGTGAAATATTCTTCTCAAGCTGTTTTATTGATGTCTTTCCGCAGTTGAAAGATTTCACGTAAACCATCACCAAACAATGATTCATTCACGAGCGAAACAAGTGACTGGCTTGAAAATTGCATACTTCCATATGATATAGTATGTGGAAAAAAAGTGGCAAGAGTAGTATGTCTGAATTCACAGCAAAAAGAACTACTTCTTCCAGTGAGATTCTGAAGTGTGCATATGATGGACACTTTACTATCCCATGAGGCCACGGGAGAGGATTTATGAATGGCAGTGAAGCGACACAACTGACGATGGTAGGTCACATGATAATGACGACACCAGATTACATTCATACTACATACTATATAGAACATATATTTTTAGTGGTTGTGAAGTAATTATTCAAAATAAGTACCTACTCAAGAGAGATTTCAAACGTAGCAGCTGTCTTTATGAATTCAACTGTCTGTTGAATGAATGAGTCATTGAATCATTCATTCAACAGACTCATTCAAAACCACTGATTCATTCAGGAACACAGCCAAAACAGTACTCTTGCTTGTGTGAAATTGCTTCTTCTTCTTCTTATTATTATTATTATTAATATTAATAATTAATACATTTTTAAGCAAAATCACTTTTTTTCCTTTTTGAAAGTGCATAAATTCGATGTATTCTCTCACACAAGCTAAAAGCCTCAAGTATAAAATGAAACAATAAGCGAAAACCTATGGATTCAAAAGAGACAACCTAAAAAATCAACATCCAGGATGCAACGTGAGCACTAGCTGACCTGTTTGCCTGGAAAACCAGTTATTTTAAAAACCTGCAAAATTAGAAATTGAAAATAACCCAGTAATAAAAAAAAAAAAACAGCAAGACGAAGGAGTCCCAGTGAAACTACAGCTAGAATTTTCCTCAAAATTTCTCAGACTGTTTGCAAACACAATACCTGCATTGTGAAGGACAGAAGAAAGAAAAATATAAGTTGAAAATGTGCTTTGGTCTTATACTGAGGTAATGAGAACTTGGAAGGAAATGCCATGAAAATAATGTCACAATGTGATCTGCAAGAAAGAAAGAAAACATAAAAAGAGCATCTCGAAGCAGAGGATCAATAGTCTAAATGTCAGGATGGAATGGAGAAATGCTGCAATCATCTGCTGATCTCACACCTGCATTCATCACTGTCTGTGACCGCTGAACTATCACCTCCTCGACTATTACAACAGAACGGTCACTTTAATGCTGCTCATCAAGTGGCGTCTCGTCCTCTTCAATCCCACCATGCATTATTTTGGTGTTTGTGTGTTCCTGTAGGGCAACAGCTTCATTCACATGTAAAGAGACCTTAATGGTGCAAAAAAGCATTTTTGAGAAGCACTCCATCTTGGCGTTCCCCGTTCCACAGTGGAGACAGACAGGCAAAGTCAAGGACACCCAAGGACAAGGAGAGCTGTGCTAGAGTGAAGATGAAGAGCTGCCGAGAGGAAGAGCCTGCTGTGAACGACAGCTGTGATCGCTTTCTACGGGTTTTAAACAGTTTTAAAAATGATGAAATGGCATCACTTTAATGAAACACATTCGTTTTATTATAACAATAATAAAAAATTAGCCACTTTTACCACAAAATATAACTGACATTCAATATTACGAAACAAAGAATTGGACTCAAATTTACATTCAATTAATTTCAAAGAGCATGTATTTGGGATATGCAGACTTCTGGCCTTCAAATCCCTGTCAAAAATCCTCAAAAGTGGGTGCAATTTAACAGTATTTACAACTCTATTTTACAGGCTTAATTCTTATGATTTATAAACTAGAAATAGTCAACTACAATAGTCGACTTCCCATTAGTCAACGAGAAGAGGCTTAGTCAACCAAAATTGGTCAGTTAGTCGCAGAAAAAAAACCTCCACAGGAAGTGGCAGTGGAAATCCAAACATTCGCCTATCATTCATCGACCTCAAATACGGCTTATCACTTGAAACAGAAGTAGTGCTCACTCTAACGTTAACCTAGATAAATGTGTGCTATTATTTTCTGCATATCCAAGTGTTTGTGTGGAAAGCACATTTACTGCGTGACATGGAGGCGCCGGTGCAATCACTCAAATTTAATTTAAAATATTGCATAACAGATAAGAATAATCCAAAACTGTAATCGAAACTGTAAATGATCTACTTTTATTTCTGTAAACTCACAATAACAGGACAGGAGGGGTTGCGATCACTGGCATTTAACTTTAAAATATTAATTTAAAGGTCCTGTTCTTCGTGATCCCATGTTTCAAACTTTAGTTAGTGTGTAATGTTTTTGTTAGAGTATAAATAAAATCTGTAAAATTTTAAAGCTCAAAGTTCAATGCCAAGCGAGATATTTTATTTAACAGAAGTCGCCTACATCGAACGGCCAGTTTGGACTACATCCCTCTACTTCCTTCTTTAATGACGTCACTAAAACAGTTTTTTGACTAACCTCCGCCCACAGGAATACACAAGAGTTGCGTTTGTAGAGTGTGTTTGTCGCCATGTCATCGAAACGCTGTTATTTTCATCCCGCAGTCCAATCACCGGGTCTGATTCCGGCTCAAATTGATAGGGTAAAATTAAAGACATGTTTACAATAACACTGAGCGCGTGCATCTCCACGTTATGGTAAGAGGCGTGACCTTTCCGGGCAAGATGCGCTAAACTGCTGTCGAATCACAACACAGGAACCGCTGGCACAATCAGAACTCGTTACGTATTTCTGAAGGAGGGACTTCATAGAACAAGGAAGTCATCAGCCCGTTTTTATGACAGTGGAAACAGCGGTATACAGATAAGTAAATTATGTGAAAAATACTGTGTTTTTTTACATGCGAAACATGAACACGTTATATTGCACACTATAAACACAATCAAAGCTTCAAAAAACCACGAAAAACGGGACCTTTAAAAATACATTTAAAATACTAACTTTCGTCATTTTTGGTCATACAGATAAGAATAATCAAACATTCGAAACTACTTTTATTTCTGTAAACTCACAACAACAACAAAATGTTGTGCTTTTGTAAAATAATGAAAACAAACAGGATGTGCTTTCTGCCGTCTCGGTCTCAAGTGTTCTTGAGCACATCACAAAAATGAACCGAAACTCACACTTGTCATGTTTGATTCGATTAAAACGAACCCTGGTGTGATTGCTCTGTTAGTGCGGTTCATCTGAACATATGTGAACGCTGCCATCGAACCCTGGTGCGCACCAAACAAGCGAACTGAGACCGCTGAAAAGATGGGTCTGAATGATATTCAGGTCAGTTTGAATGATATATGAACGCAACACGGACCAAACACATGTAAACAAACCAAAAACAGGAAGATGAGACACTAAAAAGGACAGAATCCTCATGCATATTGGTTTTTATATCTCAAAATAGGCACTACGTCATAAAATCCGACCAATCAGGTTGTAAACGTATCCCTATGCCTGTAGGTTCGGTATCTTTTGGTTCGGTGATAAAATTGCCAATCTGAACACTAATCGGACCAGGACTAAATGTTTCTTTTTTCTTCTTTTTGGTCGAACCCAACAAACCTGCACCCTCAGATTATACTTGTCTCACAGACATGAGAAATATATATAAATATTGTCCGATAATGTAATGCATATGAAAGTTGCATAAGGTATGTCCACTACTGTGGAGATGACGAGTCAGGATCTTCAACTTCGTCTCTGCAGCCGAAAACACAGAAAATAATAGTTTATCAATAAATGATTAAAATGCAAAGATAGTCTCATTCTGTTTTTTCACATCACATTAATAATCATTACATTTGTCAGTGCGCTGCTTTAAGCTTTATGCGCGTGCTTGAGCACTGATTAGGCTATGTATTATATATCGGCGATTAAAGGCTCATTATTATGATTTATATGCTTTATTAATTTAAACACGCGATTAGTCGACTAATCGTTTAAATGAATGACTTCTAGTCAACTAGAAAAAGCCCTACTAGAAATTTAACACTGTTAATGTTATTTCAACCTTTATATTTAATATTGGGTAACACTTTTGTCACAGTCAATGCAGGGAAGAGAAGAGGCTTGGATCTAATTTCAAACAGTATTTATTAAAGAAACAAAAAGTACAAGGTAGGAACAAAGCAAACATGAACGTGATAACTTTACAAAGCAAAGTTTGAAACACAGGGCTATTCTACAAACAGGCCTGGGGATACAATCAGTGGGAACCAATGAGCACAAGAACTACAAAGGGACTACAATCATGACAACTTTACAATAAGGTGCCATTTAACAATGAATAATACTTCTACAGCACTTATTACTCTTAGTTAATCTCAACAATCTCTTATTAATACATATTTAAAATCATAATAAATGCTGTAAAATATATTGCTCGTTGTTAGTTCCTATTAGTTAATGCAGTAAGAGATCTTATTGTAATGTATTACCCAATACTGAAATACAGATGCTAGCACTTTTGCCAACAAGCGTGATTGAAGGGCCATTTAACTCAATTATACATGGGGCGGCACACACAGCGACGGCCCAGCTAATCGACTCTTTACATTTGAACATCATAATCACCAGGCTGATATGCTAATTCACTGGGATTCCTCTGTGAGGGCGTCACGCCATGTTAAACACGTGAATGACCCCGGCAGAGCCGTTTAGCATCACTGTGCCTTTAGTTCAAATCATCATTACGTCCAGTGCGGTTTGTCCAAATCTGAATCTGAGGCAGCAACCATTAGATGTTGTTTGTCAGCATCAGTTTGGGCCTTTTAGTGCCGTAATGTGTTTCTGTAACGCTCTAAATTCATGCTAAGGGACTTAAACGGCTCCAGAGACATTAAACTGCATGCATGTTTGAACAAATGTGATTCAAAGTTAATGACATTAGCATGTAAAAGCAGTTTGGCCGCTTGAGTCTTTCGTATATTGTGATGCTGTTTCTGCCAAACAATGTGAATTATAATTTGTCATTCTCTTTCTGTCATCCTGTTGATCATCTTGATCATTCTGTCAATCTGGTTCTTAAAGAAAGCAAACATAAGAAATTATGGAAAGGATTTTGAATGTTTATAAACTTCAGTAAATTTCTTATTTCATATGTAAGTGTGCAATATGCATAAGTGTGATTGGATCTTTATCCAATTATACAGGAGAAGCATTCGAAAATTTGGCTAAAAAGAAAAAATATCCTCAGGCAAAACATAAATTAAATGCTGTAATTTCTGTGCCATTAGAAACATCAAACAGAATTGCAAACAAATAGAAAAGTTTAATAATAACATAATACTATTTCACAATATTATGCATCTAGTTCAGTCATGAAACTCTAGATGGCACAGGAACTTTACATGCAATATGCAAGCAATCACATCATTAAGCTGATTGGCCTCTGCTGATCCTGCAGCCAATGAGATTGCTTGCTCAACATTTAAATAGTCCGGCTCATTGTTTGGTGTAAACTAGTCTTGCCGCGCTATCAGAGTCCCCTGTACCCCTCCACCTCCCCAGCTCCACCTGCCTAGATCTGCTGTGGGATTAATGTCTGTCTGGCAACTCCATTCCTGCTCATATATTAGTGCTGTCAGTTTTACGTATTAATTTGATTAATTAGTTATGGGAAATTGTCTGCTTTTGCTCAATTTTGCCAACAAAAACATTACCTGTAAAGCCAGAGCAGAACTGTTTCTGAATGAATCCGCGTTTTAAGCAAATCAATCGGGTGAACCAATGATTCAATGACTCATTCATAAAGAGAGCCATTTACTTAATTCCTGAATGAATCAGCCGTTTGAACGAATCGAACAAATGAATGACTCAATGACTTACTCATTTAGACATTTACCGCCACATACTGGCAGTTTTAGTTTCTTATTTAGAGTATCATTTCTTTAAAATATATTATTTAATTTTTTTTCATATTAATAAAAAAAAAAAAACATTAAAGGTATAGTTCACCCAAAAATTAATTTACTCACCTCATGGCCGTTGAAGCCTAAAAGTTTATGTGTAATAAAATCTATGTTGAATCAATTTTTTTTTTGTTTTCCGCAAGCTACATTTTCTAATGTTTTTGTGATACTTTATATATATATATATATATATATATATATATATACTTTAAATTATCTTTTTTCCCAGCCAAATTTCACATTGTATAATTAATTAGACAAAATTTTAATTGCTTGACAGCCCTAATTTATTATATATATATATATATATATTTTTTATTCTGTCTTTCTCTCTTGTTGCAAACCCTTCACACACAGCTGTGTTAGTTTAGCATGGCGTTTCCACAGTCGAGCGCTCACACTGACACCTTGCCACCCATAAATCATCATGCAGAAGCGAGTGTCACTATATTGAGTGAATAAAGAGATCTGCATCACATTAAACATCAACACAACACATGCCTGAATGAATATCACTCAAACGCACATAAAACGCTGGTCATATTTACTTCAGAATCCGACATAAATATGAACAAACATCTTAGTTTCATCAAGCGTGCCATTAAGTTTTTCTCCATTGCGTTTATTTCCATAAAGCAGCTCCAAAGTGAACTTTCTGCCTCATGGCGACTTGAATGTGAATGCAAACAAACGCACGCTGCTTTGCTATCTGTCCTCATGCTAATTTAGCTGCCGCAGTTATGCCTTGTAAGCGTTTTGTTTAGCTCAGTGTGTCACATGAGATTGTAAATTACACACTCAAGGGTACACTAGTAAAGTGTGTACTGAAGGGCACAGATTTCACCCTCCCAGACACGGCCGCACACTGAGGCTAGCCTGAATCTGTCACGACGTGTTAACCGCAAGCTCCATTTCAGCCGATCGCGCTATGAATCAATCTCAGAGAATAGAGATGCTCCGAGATCTCTTGGGATTAAACAACCTCGCTGTGCTCTTGCCCAAGCTGGCAATGTGACGGCTGGGATGCGAACACGTCCCTGAGCGGTGACAGCTGGCCGTGACACAAGAGTGTTGCAGACTGCTGTTGGTCTGGTGTGGGTGAACTCAGGTCTAGAAACATACTTTACTGGTGCATAATTTCCCTTATGCATGACACATGACACATGCAAAGTGACTTAAATCGCATAAAGTTAATGCATATCTGGGGAATCAAACCCGTGACCTTGGCTTTTATGCTAATGTTCACTATATCGCCCCTTGCAGCAACACTGAGAATGCAACACATACTTGTGTTATGAATTACACTCTAAGTAAAGTAAAACCCATTCACAGAAACAATTCCATACAGACCTACTATGAGCTCTGAGGTCATTTACTGATTATATGTGCTTCTGTAGAAGATAAAATTTAGTCTGATTATGACTTAATTTCAGATAATAATAGCCAAATTCCTGGTGAAGAACTACATTACCTATAATACTGAAAGGGGCAGCACCTTGAAGTCACTGTTCCCATAGAAACAAGTCCCATGATGCATGGCAAATTATGTAATTTAATCAAAAGTACAAACCTTTCAATTATATTATATATTATAAAATGCAATAAATTGGAAATTAAATAAAAAAAACTGACTATTTTGCATTAAACTTCAATTTTATACTGTAAAACTATTGATTTATAGCATCTGTGAAGAATTTTAATGCAAAAGATCATATAGAAACCAATGCATTTGACAATTTTGTATTAAACATTAATTTAATGCATTTCATATTTACATTTCATGACTATAAATCAAGCTTTTTACTGTAAAACTATTGATTTATAGCATTTGTGAAGAATTTTAATGCAAAATATCAAATACAAACAAATACATTTGACAATTTTGTATTAAACTTCCAATTTATGGCATTTCATATTTATAATTTATGACTATAAATCAAGTTTTTATACTGTAAAACTAATGATTTATTGCATTTGTGAAGAATTTTAATGCAAAATATCAAATACAAACAAACACATTTGACAATTTTGTATTAAACTTCCAATTTATGGTATTTCATATTTATAATTTATGACTATAAATCAAGTTTTTTACTGTAAAACTAATGATTTATTGCATTTGTGAAGAATTTTAATGCAAAATATCAAATACAAACAAATGCATTTGACAATTTTGTATTAAACTTCCAATTTATGGCATTTCATATTTATAATTTATGACTATAAATCAAGTTTTTATACTGTAAAACTAATGATTTATTGCATTTGTGAAGAATTTTAATGCAAAATATCAAATACAAACAAACACATTTGACAATTTTGTATTAAACTTCCAATTTATGGTATTTCATATTTATAATTTATGACTATAAATCAAGTTTTTTACTGTAAAACTAATGATTTATTGCATTTGTGAAGAATTTTAATGCAAAATATCAAATACAAACAAATGCATTTGACAATTTTGTATTAAACTTCCAATTTATGGCATTTCATATTTATAATTTATGACTATAAATCAAGTTTTTATACTGTAAAACTAATGATTTATTGCATTTGTGAAGAATTTTAATGCAAAATATCAAATACAAACAAACACATTTGACAATTTTGTATTAAACTTCCAATTTATGGTATTTCATATTTATAATTTATGACTATAAATCAAGTTTTTTACTGTAAAACTAATGATTTATTGCATTTGTGAAGAATTTTAATGCAAAATATCAAATACAAACAAATGCATTTGACAATTTTGTATTAAACTTCCAATTTATGGCATTTCATATTTATAATTTATGACAAATAAATCAAGTTTTTATACGGTAAAACTAATGATTTATTGCATTTGTGAAGAATTTTAATGCAAAATATCAAATACAAACAATGTCAAATGTGTCAAATACACACATTTGACAATTTTGTATTAAACTTCCAATTTATGGCATTTCATATTTATAATTTATGACTATAAATCAAGTTTTTTACTGTAAAACTAATGATTTATTGCATTTGTGAAGAATTTTAATGCAAAATATCAAATACAAACAAATACATTTGACAAATTAGTATTAAACTTCCAATTTATGGCATTTCATATTTACAAAACATGACTATAAATCAAGTTTTTTACTGTAAAACTAATGATTTATAGCATTTGTGAAGAATTTTAATGCAAAATATCAAATACAAACAAATACATTTGACAATTTTGTATTAAACTTCCAATTTATGGCATTTCATATTTATAATTCATGACTATAAATCAAGTTTTTTACTGTAAAACTAGTGATTTATAGCATTTGTGAAGAATTTTAATGCAAAATATCAAATACAAACAAATACATTTGACAATTTTGTATTAAACTTCCAATTTATGGCATTTCATATTTATAATTCATGACTATAAATCAAGTTTTTATACTGTAAAACTAATGATTTATAGCATTTGTGAAGAATTTTAATGTAAAATATCAAATACAAACAAATACATTTGACAATTTGGTATTAAACTTCCAATTTATGGCATTTCATATTTATAATTCATGACTATAAATCAAGTTTTTATACTGTAAAACTAATGATTTATAGCATTTGTGAAGAATTTTAATGTAAAATATCAAATACAAACAAATACATTTGACAATTTGGTATTAAACTTCCAATTTATGGCATTTCATACTGTATTTACAAAACATGACAACAAATCAAGTTTTTTTTACTGCAAAACTATTGACTTATAGCATCTGTGAAGAATTTTAATGCAAAATCTCAAATATAAATACATTCAACAATTTTGCAACTTCCAATATATTGCATTTGACTTTTATTTGACTACATTTGTCATTGTGTTTGACATTATGTTCACAGTTTTTTACCCTTTAACCATTTTTTTTTTGTTACAAAACAACATTTGCAAAGTGAAATTCCAGTTGGTTCATGGCTTTGAACTATTTATCGAAGAATTTTTTGGAGAAAATGAATACCAAGACTGCTGAAAAAACGCCCTATTGCAGAATATGATGCTTCAAGCCTCATGTTTGCACAAATTAATCCGCAGTTACAGCTTCATCTCTGATGTGTTCCAACAGGAAAGGGTTTATGTCAGACCTCTAGAAAACAGCCACGTTCATAAATATGCATCATGTATATATAACATCTTCAGAATAGTCCTTAGTTCTCTGCTTTCACTAATTGTATTATTAACGGTGTCTTAACACTTCATCTAAATTTAAGACAAGTCCATGCGGCCCTTCGGCAGCCGTTCAGCTCAACCAACCCTGACGTCTCCCTCTGTAAACACTGAATCAGCTCCAGTGTTAAACATTAGAGGAACATTAACACTATCTGGAAATGCGATCTGTGTCCGCGGCGACAACTTCCCACAATTACTTGGCTGAATTCTGCACGTTGGCACGTACGGTGCAAACTGTCCGTGAGGGCACATCAGAGTCCGTCCCGGGAGGATTTCAGATGGCCGGCTTTATGTGTGCGCGTGTTTGAGGGTCAAGGGCTTTGACCTGGCTCTAAACTGGGTGGCATATCCACACGTCTCCGGGACAAAGATTAACTGTCGCTCCGAGTCCTGCGTGTATCATAATTAATGCAGCCTCACTCCCCTCGGAGACGCCGCTGTCTCCGGCCCTGACAGGCCATTGATGGAATTGCCATTTAGCGGTCGGCTACATGGAGATGAGACACGCTAAAAATGAGATGACGGAATTTAGAGACACTTCGTTAGCATGAATTCCTTATAGAGATTACTGGAATGACAGGCTGCATGCTATTAGATGAATGCTAAAGGTTGGGTGAAGTCTGAGCTTTGGGTTTGGCTTGTCATCGTGGGACGTTTGAATGACCTAAACGAAAGACAGAAGATGTGTGGGAATTAAAGGATTACACAGCATCATGTTGTTTAAAATATGAATTTGTTTCTTCTACCAGGGTAACGCAAAATAAAATATTTTGTCGAATGTTTGGAAGACTTTCATTAAATTTCATGTGAAATTTCAAATTTCAAGTGACAGTAAAGACATTTATAATGTTAAAAAAATAAATTCTGTTCTTTTGAACTTTCTATTCATCATAGAATCCTGAAAAGCAATATTGTATCACGGTTTTCACAAAAATATGAAGCAGCACAACTGAACATTGATAATAATCAGAAATGTTTCTTGAGCATCAAATCATCATATTAGAATGATTTCTGAAGGATCATGTGACACTGAAGACTGGAGTAATGATGCTGAAAATTCAGATTTGATCACAGAAATAAATTACATTTTATATATTTATTCACATAGAAAACAGGTGTATTAAATTCTAAAAATATTTAGCAATTTTTACTGTATTTTTGCACAATACCAAATATTTGACAATTTTGCAACTTCCAATATATTGCATTTCATACTTATAATTCATGTTTATAAATAAATAGTTTTATACTGTAACAATTTGATTTATTAAAACTTTTAAAGCAATTTTTACTGTATTTTTGATCAAATAAATGCAGCCTTGGTGAGCAGAAGACAACTTCTTTAAAGAACATTTAAAAATGTTTAGCGTTTGTAAAGAAATTTAATGCAAAATATCAAATACAGTTTGACAATTTTGTATTAAACTTCCAATTTACAGCATTTCATATTTACAATTCATGAAGATAAAGCATTTTTTTTTACTGTAAAACTATTGATTTACAGCATTTGAGAAGAACTGTAATGCAAAATATCAAATATAAATACATTTGACAATTTTACAACTTCCAATATATTGCATTTCATACTTACATATTAATTTATATATCTATAAATTAATAGTTTTATACTGTAAACATTTGTTGTATTAAACATTTTACTGTATTTTTGATCAAATAGATGCAGCCACTGTGAGCAGAAAAGACTTCTTTAAAAAACATTTAAAAATCTTAAATAATTTATTATAACTGTACTAAAGACAAAATAAATATTATTATGAATTCAAAACTAGTTTTAATAATTCAAGTTGCATAATAAATATTTCTCCAGTGCAACTTTTTTCCCCAGTTGAAGTACATTTATGATTAATGTTTTAATGTTTCGATCTTGACAGCCACTGTTCACAATATGCTTTCACTGTACAGAAAACAGCACTTTAGCACCTTCTTCCACAGGATAAAGTCGTATGGGTTTGGAGCGACATGAAGAAAAGTAAATGACAGACTAATATACAGTAAATGGAAAATCTGAACAAGTGAAGCGGAAGAAAGCACTGAAGAGCTGAATTCACTTCACTGGTGTTCAGGGGTGAATAGGATCGACATTTCTAGTCATTTCAGCTCAACGGTACGCTACAGCCTCGAAGAATAGAGGATTTCAAATGCCGCCCTCCTACCTGTGAGGGGGTCGGACAAATCCGTCCATTGTGCCTGGATTAAAGTGAGAGACTTCCTCATTCAATGCACTTCCTCTAAAACGCCCACACAAGAGTCTGCCTGCTGAATGAGGTTTGGTCACCCGAAATCTATTCAGCGCTTGGTGATATTGGTAAACAGTCTCCTCCTACACCATCTGACACTCGAACGGACTCAAATAGGTTTATTGAATATAAATGTCATCACAACTATCATGCAGCTGATATTCAGAGAGTGAGATGGGTCATCAGAAGTGATGAATCAGGATGCTTTTTCTTCTCATCTGAGGGGGCATTGCACCTTTTCCAGGTCAATTACAATGAAAGTTAGTCTACTTTAGACATTCCACTATAAAAATAAAGTGTAACCCGTAAGCTTGGCTCATGAATATTAATGATGTGGCATTCACTGAATGGCAGACTACTAAGTAGATGCTAAATAGTGGAAAATGCTTCTGTTTGGTCTTCATGTATTTGATTGACTGCAGCCAGACAAAACAAAACTTAAAATATGTCATGATTTTTCCATATCTTTTAAAATATGATGAAAATTAAGAACATGATGAATAGATAAATGAAAAACCTGACTGGTTTTATCCGATCTTTTTATCCGATGTCAGCACAGATCTGACTGACCTCGAGAATTAGCGGACATTCATTTGCTGTTTCAGTCTGACATTCTTATTTCCTCAATATTTTCTGGTTTAAGTCATAGTTTCATTCTCAGAGGGCATAAAAGCAGGATTTTCAGCAGTCTAGGCGTCCCTGGGGAATTTTATTGAAGTATTAATTTAATTTAGGACAGGCTCTTTTCTGGCTGCTGATAAAGCCTGTGAAAAAAGCTTACAAGCCTTTTCTGTAATACAGTTCAGTGAGAGGATTTATTTTACTCTCTCCGTCTGCATGATAAACAGATTTATTTCCATTTGTTGTTGATTTTGTCTAACAGTATCAAAGTAGAACTGCCAGCGATTGTCAGTCATTCTATTGAGTGAAAACACGTCGTCTTTTGTCAAACTATAGTTTTATTTTTTTGTCATACAGGGCATTTACATAATAAAGTCGTTACTTTATTATGCTCCTTAAATTCTCCACAGCTTGAACAAACCTGCTTTAGAAAAGACCAGTTTGTTTGGAAGAAGAGAATAAACTCTTTTTGTGTCAAGAGCAAAGCAATCATGTGGACAGACTCGACACACGTGGACAAATAGACCAACTGGTAGAACAAAACAAAACTACAAAAGATCATCATAAACACAACAACATAAAATAACAGCATTTACCCGAGATTTTAAAGTTGTCATTTTTACTGTTTTGACATCAAATCAAACAGACACTGAACACACTGTCAGAACGCTTACATTCAGCAATTTTCAATAAAATGCGCAAAAAATCTGCCGATCACACTGGAACCATTTGTCTCCAGTAGGTGGCGACGAGTCATTTATATCCATAACACTGATTCATTCAGGAATTAAATGAGTCTTTGTGAGTGAGCCATTGAATAATTTACTCAACCAATTCATTCAAAACACTGATTCATTCAGGAGCTAAATGAGTCTTTGTGAGCGAGCCACTGAATCATTTACTCAACTGATTATTTCAAAACGCTGATCAATTCAGGAACGAAATGAGTCTTTGTGAGTGAGCCACTGAATCATTTAGTCAACCGATTAGTTCAAAACATTGATTCATTAAAGAACGAAATGAGTCTTTGTGAGCGAGCCATTGAATAATTTACTCAACCAATTCATTCAAAACACTGATTCATTCAGGAACTAAATGAGTCTTTGTGAGCGAGCCACTGAATCATTTACTCAACTGATTATTTCAAAACGCTGATCAATTCAGGAACGAAATGAGTCTTTGTGAGTGAGCCACTGAATCATTTAGTCAACCGATTAGTTCAAAACATTGATTCATTAAAGAACGAAATGAGTCTTTGTGAGCGAGCCACTGAATAATTTACTCAACCAATTCATTCAAAACACTGACTCATTCAGGAACTAAATGAGTCTTTGTGAGTGAGCCACTGAATCATTTACTCAACCAATTCATTCAAAACACTGATTCATTCAGGAACAAAATGAGTCTTTGTGAGTGAGCCACTGAATCATTTACTCAACCAATTCATTCAAAACACTGATTCATTCAGGAACAAAATGAGTCTTTGTGAGTGAGCCACTGAATCATTTACTCAACCAATTAGTTCAAACACTGATCAATTCAGGAATGAAATGAGTCTTTGTGAGTGAGCCACTGAATCATTTACTCAACCAATTAGTTCAAACACTGATCAATTCAGGAATGAAATGAGTCTTTGTGAGTGAGCCATTGAATAATTTACTCAACCAATTCATTCAAAACATTGATTTATTAAAGAACGAAATGAGTCTTTGTGAGCGAGCCACTGAATAATTTACTCAACCAATTAGTTCAAAACACTGATCAATTCAGGAACAAATGAGTCTTTGTGAGTGAGCCATTGAATAATTTACTCAACCAATTCATTCAAAACACTGATTCATTCAGGAACTAAATGAGTCTTTGTGAGTGAGCCACTGAATCATTTACTCAACCAATTCATTCAAAACACTGATCAATTCAGGAACAAATGAGTCTTTGTGAGTGAGCCATTGAAAAATTTACTCAACCAATTCATTCAAAACACTGATTCATTCAGGAACTAAATGAGTCTTTGTGAGTGAGCCACTGAATCATTTACTCAACCAATTCATTCAAAACACTGATTCATTCAGGAACTAAATGAGTCTTTGTGAGTGAGCCACTGAATCATTTACTCAACCAATTCATTCAAAACACTGATTCATTCAGGAACAAAACGAGTCTTTGTGAGTGAGCCACTGAATCATTTACTCAACCAATTCATTCAAAACACTGATTCATTCAGGAACAAAACGAGTCTTTGTGAGTGAGCCACTGAATCATTTACTCAACCAATTAGTTCAAACACTGATCAATTCAGGAATGAAATGAGTCTTTGTGAGTGAGCCACTGAATCATTTACTCAACCAATTAGTTCAAACACTGATCAATTCAGGAATGAAATGAGTCTTTGTGAGTGAGCCATTGAATAATTTACTCAACCAATTCATTCAAAACATTGATTTATTAAAGAACGAAATGAGTCTTTGTGAGCGAGCCGCTGAATAATTTACTCAACCAATTAGTTCAAAACACTGATCAATTCAGGAACAAATGAGTCTTTGTGAGTGAGCCACTGAATAATTTACTCAACCAATTCATTCAAAACACTGATTCATTCAGGAACAAAATTAGTGTTTGTGAGTGAGCCACTGAATCATTTACTCAACCGATTAGTTCATAACACTGATCAATTCAATAACGAAATGAGTCTTTGTGAGTGAGCCATTGAATCATTTACTCAGTCGATTTGTTCAAAATACTGATTCATTCAGGAACAAAAAAAGTCTTTGTGAGCGAGCCACTGAATCATTTACTTAACTGATTTATTCAAAATACTGATTCATTCTGGAATGAAATGAGACTTTGTGAACGAGCTACTGAATCATTTCATCAACGATTTGTTCAAAACACTGATTCATTCAGAAACTAAATGAGTCTTTGTGAACCAACGGAGCTTGTTTGTTGCTCAGAAATGTGTTACAGTTGATATTGCTTTGAATTAGTTTGGAATATTTTATTTGGCGATGCAAAAATAAACGTCAATAAGTAATGTGAATATTATGTCTAAAATTTAAGTTATTTATCTTGATGTTTATTGAACAGCTGTACAAAAGTACAATTTAGATGTTTACAGTGGGGTTATTTTGGTTGGGAATCCAAACGAGAGTTATAAAAGCCCGTTCACACTGATGATGATAGGCTAAATCATATTCAAAGCTATGTTTTTCTAGCTGATGAATGATAAAAACTGACAGCCAGTCGGAATCCATCCCGCTTTAAAGAGCTTGAGCATTTAAAACGTCAGACGACAAAACTGCAGCACTTGTAACAATAAACAGAACAACATTTTGCGTTGGTTTGGATGCTGATATAGTTATCGTTCTTGGTGTGAACGAGCCTTAAGACCTCCTGGAATAATTTCCATTCCAACAGAAGCATCCTGCAGAACTTCGAGGGAATAAATCGCACAAGTGCCAGCTCTCCAGTTTTGCCTAAATGAAATATTAACACATTTCGATAACTCACTGTACACAACCCACATGGTTTTGCTGTCATTGCTTTGGCTGAGATTATGCTGCAGAAAAGACCTCCGGCTCTCACTCACATCACAGAGAATAAGAAATCAGTGGTGAGCAGTTCAATTTGTCTGGATGGTTGTTAACGGTCTGAGCTCCATTATCCAAACCTCATCTGAATTTAAACAGACAACGGCTCTCCGCCAAAGCAGAAGAACACCGCTGTAAAATACCCTCACAAAGCATAAAGAGACTCTAAAGACTACTGCAGTAATTTACAAAAAAATACTGTACCATGCTATAGTGGTATCAGATAGTAATACCATGGAAACCGTGCAAACAATAAGTGCAAACATAATCAAAGTATCTCTCAATATTCAAAGTGCAAATAGAGACCAAATTTTTCTTCAAGCATGATACAGAGCTGAGAGATGGTTACAACTACACAACCCAGCCTAAGATAGCTTTCATATTGGGAGATATTTGCATGCATCGGGGAGCTGCTTTCAAAATGCGGGGTATTGAAATTGCATTTGAAAGTGCACTCGCGTTTTACTTTCGCTTTCGATTTCGCGATCGCGGGTACTCTGTGAATAGGGAGCGGCGGTGCTGAGCATGCATTCTACAAAATAAGACATTTGTCAAATGCTTTTAGACGGTGTTGTGCAACGAATCCTCCGCTATGGTCTTGTCAGTCATCTCGACACTTCTCGTCACGTGATCAGTGAACTCTGATTCCTGCTGCACTATGTACGACTGCGCAGCTTGTGTTGGATGAGCTGGATATAATTAAAGCAACTGTTATCAAACTGAATTAAATTGTTTTTATTTCTATAAAAAGCAAAATGACAGTGGAGGCGTAATTTAAAGGTAGCGGTGGCATATTCTATCCTGATTTCAAGAAATCTTGTCACATTTTAATCTCACGAGTCACACCCCTAGTAGATACTGTACTTATCTAAAGAATAAACCATGGTAATATGACTGTTTTTTCAGTAAAATCAAAGCTGGTGATGAATGTCTTTACAGCCTTACAAGCATATAGAGTTCATCTGCAGTGTAAACAGGTGTAAAGATGACAGAAAGAGGGTTTGACATGCTTCATCTGGTTCTCCAGTACTTTGTTTCACTTGAAGAGCCATCTGACAGACTTTTTATTTATTTACTTGTTTTTGAACAGCAAGGCAGAAAAGAAAGTCAGTGAAAACAGGGTCAGTCCTGATCTGCTGGGAGAAAGTTTACGGTGTGAATTTTCTTGAAATCATTGTAACCAGTTTCACTCAGAAATGTCAAATTTGGGTTGGAAAATGAGGTTTCATGTTGACACAATAAAAATAAAAGTGACAGGAATATGCACAAAAAACATTGATCTGGAAAGCATGCACTGATGGAAACACCTGTGGTTTTAATACATCACCTGTCCTGTAGAGGGCGCAACAAACGATAGCGATAACAAACGTTGAAGATAAATGTGATTAACATGGAAACATAAAAATTGCTCCTACAACAACAACAACAATTAAGTTAATTGAGCATCTCTAGTGTCCTATAGCTTCCCCTCTGAGTCAACAAGTAGATTAAAGATTAAGTAGATTAAATTACAGCCACAGAAACGACACAAACTAGCATGCGATCGCATATTACTGCTGGTTATGGATCAACATCCTTCAGTCTGTTGGGAAAAGCAACAGGAATGCAGTCTCTGGCCCTGAACGTCGTCTTTGTGACTAATTCATTCTCTCTGCCAACAACTGAGACCTTTAATGGCTTTTTTTGTTGTTAAGAGCAGAAAATTGGATTCCGCACCCTATTGACGACAACCTGAGACTGTATCCATGCTTTTTTTAAACACACAGTGCTCATTCATTCATTCTAGCATTCCCCTAGTGTAAAGGGGAGAAAAAAAGAACTGTACAAAAATCTATTTAAAATACATTTATAGTATTACTTCAAGTATACTTCAAATCCATTAACATTTATTGACATATCACTTAAGACTTACTGATATAAAATTATAAATAAACTTTATTTGGAGTATTTCTTTATTGCGCAATGCACATTTCTTAATATTACGCCTAAAAAGTTTTTTTAATCACTATTAATAAGGATTGTATGATCTTTTTATAATATCAGACTTTAAATGCAAGATATTTAAAGTTTACCTAAAGTATACTTGCAATAGTTCCACTTTAGCACAATCACATATACTCAAGTACATCTTTAGTTGGACCTCAGCACTACTTCCGCACAATTAAATTGCATTAAGTACAAAATTAGTTATTCCAATTTAGCAGACTACTAAATTACTAATTCGTTCCCCTGATTTGCTAAATCGTGCACACAATTTCTAAATCAAGGGAACAAATTAGTAAATTGTCCGCGCTATTTAGCAAATTGAGGGAACAAAATAGTGAGTCGTCCATGCGATTTAGCAAATCGAGGGAACGAATTAGTAAATTGAGCACGCTATTTAGCAAATCGAGGGAACGAAATAGTGAATCGTCCATGCGATTTAGCAAATCGAGGGAACGAATTAGTAAATTGAGCACGCTATTTAGCAAAAATCGAGGGAACGAAATAGTGAATCGTCCATGCGATTTAGCAAATCGAGGGAACGAATTAGTAAATTGAGCACGCTATTTAGCAAATCGAGGGAACGAAATAGTGAATCGTCCATGCGATTTAGCAAATCGAGGGAACGAATTAGTAAATTGTGCGCGCTATTTAGCAAATCGAGGGAACAAAATAGTGAGTCGTCCATGCGATTTAGCAAATCGAGGGAACGAATTAGTAAATCATCCACATGATGTAGCCAATCGAGGGAACGAATTAGTAAATTGAGTACGCTATTTAGCAAATCGAGGGAACAAAATAGTGAATCATCCATGCGATTTAGCAAATCGAGGGAACGAATTAGTAAATTGTGCACGCTATTTAGCAAATCGAGGGAACGAATTAGTAAATTGTGCGCGCTATTTAGCAAATCGAGGGAACGAATTAGTAAATTGTGCGCGCTATTTAGCAAATCGAGGGAACAAAATAGTGAATTGTCCATGCAATTTAGCAAATCGAGGGAACGAATTAGTAAATCGTCCACATGATGTAGCCAATCCAGGGTACGAATTAGTAAATTGCGCATGCTATTTAGCAAATCGAGGGAATGAAATAGTGAATCGTCCATGCAATTTAGCAAATTGAGGGACCGAATTAGTAAATTGTGCGCACTTTTTAGCAAATCGAGGGAACTAATTAGTAAATCGTCTGCATGATGTAGCTAATCGAGGGAACGCATTAGTAAATTGTGTGCGCTATTTAGCAAATCGAGGGAACAAAATGGTGAATCGTCCATGCAATTTAGCAAATCGAGGGAGCAAATTAGTAAATTGTGCGCGCTATTTAGCGAATCGAGGGAACAAAATAGTGAGTCGTCCATGCGATTTAGCAAATCGAGGGAACGAATTAGTAAATCGTCCACATGATGTAGCCAATCGAGGGAACGAATTAGTAAATTGAGCACGCTATTTAGCAAATCGAGGGAACAAAATAGTGAATCATCCATGCGATTGAGCAAATCGAGGGAACGAATTAGTAAATTGTGCGCGCTATTTATCAAATCGAGGGAACGAATTAGTAAATCGTCTGCATGATGTAGCCAATCGAGGGAACGAATTAGTAAATTGTGCACGCTATTTAGCAAATCAAGAGAACGAAATAGTGAATCGTCCATGCGATTTAGCAAATCGAGGGAACGAATTAGTAAATTGAGCATGCTATTTAGCAAATCAAGAGAACGAAATAGTGAATCGTCCATGCGATTTAGCAAATCGAGGGAACAAATTAGTAAATTGTGCGCGCTATTTAGCAAATTGAGGGAACAAAACAGTGAGTCGTCCATGCGATTTAGCAAATCGAGGGAACGAATTAGTAAATTGAGCACGCTTTTTAGCAAATCGAGGGAACTAATTAGTAAATCGTCTGCATGATGTAGCTAATCGAGGGAACGAATTAGTAAATTGTGTGCGCTATTTAGCAAATCGAGGGAACAAAATAGTGAATCGTCCATGCGATTTAGCAAATCGAGAGAACGAATTAGTAAATCGTCCACATGATGTAGCCAATCGAGGGAACGAATTAGTAAATTGAGCACGCTATTTAGCAAATCGAGGGAACAAAATAGTGAATCATCCATGCAATTGAGCAAATCGAGGGAACGAATTAGTAAATTGTGCGCGCTATTTATCAAATCGAGGGAACGAATTAGTAAATCGTCCACATGATGTAGCCAATCGAGGGAACGAATTAGTAAATTGAGCACGCTATTTAGCAAATCGAGGGAACAAAATAGTGAATCATCCATGCAATTGAGCAAATCGAGGGAACGAATTAGTAAATTGTGCGCGCTATTTATCAAATCGAGGGAACGAATTAGTAAATCGTCCGCATGATGTAGCCAATCGAGGGAACGAATTAGTAAATTGTGCACGCTATTTAGCAAATCAAGAGAACGAAATAGTGAATCGTCCATGCGATTTAGCAAATCGAGGGAACGAATTAGTAAATTGAGCATGCTATTTAGCAAATCAAGAGAACGAAATAGTGAATCGTCCATGCGATTTAGCAAATCGAGGGAACAAATTAGTAAATTGTGCGCGCTATTTAGCAAATTGAGGGAACAAAACAGTGAGTCGTCCATGCGATTTAGCAAATTGAGGGAACGAATTAGTAAATTGAGCACGCTTTTTAGCAAATCGAGGGAACTAATTAGTAAATCGTCCGCATGATGTAGCTAATCGAGGGAACGAATTAGTAAATTGTGTGCGCTATTTAGCAAATCGAGGGAACAAAATAGTGAATCGTCCATGCGATTTAGCAAATCGAGAGAACGAATTAGTAAATCGTCCACATGATGTAGCCAATCGAGGGAACGAATTAGTAAATTGAGCACGCTATTTAGCAAATCGAGGGAACAAAATAGTGAATCATCCATGCAATTGAGCAAATCGAGGGAACGAATTAGTAAATTGTGCGCGCTATTTATCAAATCGAGGGAACGAATTAGTAAATCGTCCACATGATGTAGCCAATCGAGGGAACGAATTAGTAAATTGAGCACGCTATTTAGCAAATCGAGGGAACAAAATAGTGAATCATCCATGCAATTGAGCAAATCGAGGGAACGAATTAGTAAATTGTGCGCGCTATTTAGCAAATTGAGGGAACAAAACAGTGAGTCGTCCATGCGATTTAGCAAATCGAGGGAACGAATTAGTAAATTGAGCACGATTTTTAGCAAATCGAGGGAACTAATTAGTAAATCGTCCGCATTATGTAGCTAATCGAGGGAACTAATTAGTAAATTGTGTGCGCTATTTAGCAAATCGAGGGAACAAAATAGTGAATCGTCCATGCGATTTAGCAAATCGAGGGAGCAAATTAGTAAATTGTGCGCGCTATTTAGCGAATCGAGGGAACGAAATAGTGAATCGTCCATGCGATTTAGCAAATCGAGGGAACGAAATATTAAATCACCTGCACGATTTAGCCAATCGAGAGAATGAAATAGTAAATCGTCCATGTGATTTAGCAAATCGAGGGAACGAAATATTAAATCACCTGCACGATTTAGCCAATCGAGGGAATGAAATAGTAAATCATCTGCGCGATTTAGAAAATCAAGGGAACGAAATAGAAAAACATCTGTGGGATTTAACAAATCAAGGGAATGAAATAGAAAAACGCCTGCGGGATTTAACAAATCGAGAGAATGAAATAGTAAATTGTGTGCCTGATTTAACAAATCGAGGGAACGAAATAGTAAACCGTGTGTACAATTTACTTTTTTTCGTGCATGTCATGTTTGGGGCTCCGTACTATAATGTTCCAATTAAGTTATGAAAATGTTCTTTCAGAATATTCTCAGAACGTTCAAAACATCCAGTTTTTTTAAAAACATTTTTTTTTTTTTCTTGGTTATGCAAAGTTGAGGAAACATTCCATTTTATCATTCTGCAAACATTCTGGGAATGTTACATTTGAATGTTCTCTAAACATTCTAGTATAAAATTTAGAAAATGTTAGACAAATGCCTAATTAAAATGTTTTAGAAATTATGCTGTGTAAATGTTTTTATGCTAATGTTAAGAGAACATAATTAAAGACCACATAACTTTAAATGAATGTTCTATTAATGTTACTGGAAGTACTTTACTGGAACTTTGAGAGAACCTTGCCAGAACATTCCCAGTTAACCATCTTTGCTAGCAGGGAAGCTTGTTAGTAGGACATTCCCAGGAGGACCTGAAGGCAGCAGATGATCTGAGGTCATGATCTGTTGTGAAATATCCCTCCGCTTTAGGTTGGCACCCATTTTATCATCTTTCCTCCCTCCAATCATCTTTTGCTCTGTATTCCCTACTCTCCCTCTCTCTTTTCTCTTGAGATAAAATCCCATGTCTCGCTTTATCTGTGTTTATCTCCCTGTTTCACTTTGTATTTTCTATCTGCTCTCTCTTGTTCGCTTGTCTCTCTATCTTTCTCTCACACATTTCTCTTTTGTGTAGCGTGAGGTGTAATAAAGATGATGATGAACTCTCCTTTCGGCTGTTTTGGCTGTCTGAAGCAGTTCGTGTGCCAGCTGTTTCTCTCTCTTTCTGTCACATACACACCAGCTCCGTTCCAAAACCCAGTCAGCTGCCTGCTGAGATGGAACCTCATAAGTGACTGGATTGGAAAGGTCTTCAAAGGCAGCAGCTCAATTGATTCTGATGGAGATTGACATTAAGATGTTGCTATGATGACAACTTGATACTTTAACAAGCTTAAAAATGCAAAACCTTTTTGATAGAAAATGATCGAGTACTAAATGAAATAGAAGTAGGTTTATATTTATAATTTACAGTGTAGATTATAAATGTAAACCTTCTCAAGTAAATGTTGATTTAAGTATTTTTAGATATTTACAATAGAAAATTAAGAAAATACTTTTTGCAGTGTAACTTGGCCAGGGTTGCTAATTTAATTTTCTCATAATATACATTGCACATCACCTCATTTCTCAGACAGTCTGAAAACGGTTCGTTCGAAGATTCGGTCTCTCTAAACCCCGCCTTTCTGCTCTGATTGGTCAAAGGCAAAGCAGACTCTGTTCGCTGGCAGCCAATGAAGACCATAGGCTAATAACTTGTTTCGGCAGTTTAAAGGCGATTCCTTTTTTTGAGGAGACAATAACATCATTTGTCATCCAATTTGATCTTTAAACCTTTGCAGACCTTTTACATTCACAAACAGGTATATTATACACTGCATAAAAGATAATATTCGAAAAAGCATAATGGGGCACTTTAAAATAGGACAAAAATGGCATTTCTTTCAGTGAGAGCAACATAATTATGCTGTCTACCTTTTGCAACAATTTCCGTGATGAGAGCGCAGCCATGATGCCTTAAAATGCTGTCAGTGTACGCAGCTCACTAGGTTTTTCTCTCTCTCCGTCTGTCATTCAGAAGATAAGCATCGCTCAGTCCTTCCCGTGGATCAGTTTTCAACACCCCACATCAGCAAATCGCCTTTTAGCAGCTGACAGTTTCTTATCGCCCTGGATGGTCCATCTTTGTGTTCTCAGGAGATCGGGACCAGAGACACCGCAGACAGACAGAGACAGGTACTGCTCTTGAGATGAAGGCTTCGTTTCAGAGGTTTAAGAAGATTACGGAGACCGCCGACCTTTGACCTTCCTTCACGTCTAAGAGAGCTGAGCCACCCCTGTATCCGTGAAGAACCTGCTTTATAGACAATCTTCTAGATTCGTGCAGCGTCAAGACTTTACAGCTTCTCAAAGATCAGTGTGAACATCACTACAGTCCTTACCAGCAGATTATCACTCCAAAATGAGACTTCTCTCATCATTTATTCACTCTCATGCCATTCCAAATCAAAAAGAATGAAAAAAAATAATAATGTCATATCATTAATAAGAGCAGTAACGCTCCAAAAAGGACAATAAAAGTAGTCCACACTCTAAAAAAAACTAATTGTCTTGTTTAATTGTGTAACATAGTCAGAATTGCATGATAAAAATCTTTATATCTCGCAATTCTGACTTTATAACTCGCAATTCTGACTTTATAACTCGCAATTCTGACTTTATATCACACAATTCTGACTTTATATCACACAATTCTGACTTTATAACTCGCAATTCTGACTTTATATCTCGCAATTCTGACTTTATATCACGCAATTCTGACTTTTATCACGCAATTCTGACTTTATATCTCGCAATTCTGACTTTATATCACACAATTCTGACTTTATATCTCGCAATTCTGACTTTATATCTCGCAATTCTGACTTTATATCTCGCAATTCTGACTTTATATCACGCAATTCTGACTTTTATCACGCAATTCTGACTTTATATCACGCAATTCTGACTTTATATCTCGCAATTCTGACTTTATATCTCGCAATTCTGACTTTATATCTCGCAATTCTGACTTTATATCACACAATTCTGACTTTATATCTCGCAATACTGACTTTATATCTCGCAATTCTGACTTTTATCACGCAATTCTGACTTTATATCACGCAATTCTGACTTTATATCTCGCAATTCTGACTTTATATCACGCAATTCTGACTTTTATCACGCAATTCTGACTTTATATCACGCAATTCTGACTTTTATCACGCAATTCTGACTTTATATCACGCAATTCTGACTTTATATCACGCAATTCTGACTTTTATCACGCAATTCTGACTTTATATCACGCAATTCTGACTTTTATCACGCAATTCTGACTTTATATCACGCAATTCTGACTTTATATCTCGCAATTCTGACTTTATATCTCGCAATACTGACTTTATATCTCGCAATTCTGACTTTATATCTCGCAATTCTGACTTTATATCACACAATTCTGACTTTATATCTCGCAATTCTGACTTTATATCTCGCAATTCTGACTTTATATCACACAATTCTGACTTTATATCTCGCAATACTGACTTTATATCACGCAATTCTGACTTATATCTCAGAATTCTAACTTTATATCTCGCAATTCTGACTTATATCACGCAATTCTGACTTTATATCTCGCAATTCTGACTTATATCACGCAATTCTGACTTTATATCTCGCAATTCTGACTTTATATCACGCAATTCTGACTTTATATCTCGCAATTCTGACTTTATATCTCACAATTCTGACTTTATATCTCACAATTCTGACTTTATATCTCACAATTCTGACTTTATATCTCACAATTCTGACTTTATATCTCGCAATTCTGACTTTATATCACACAATTCTGACTTTATATCTTGCAATACTGACTTTATATCACGCAATTCTGACTTTATATCTCGCAATTCTGACTTTATATCTCGCAATTCTGACTTTATATCTCACAATTCTGACTTTATATCTCACAATTCTGACTTATATCACGCAATTCTGACTTTATATCTCACAATTCTGACTTATATCACGCAATTCTGACTTTATATCTCGCAATTCTGACTTTATATCTCACAATTCTGACTTTATATCTCGCAATTCTGACTTTATATCTCGCAATTCTGACTTTATATCACACAATTCTGACTTTATATCTCGCAATACTGACTTTATATCACACAATTCTGACTTTATATCTCGCAATTCTGACTTTATATCTCACAATTCTGACTTTATATCTCACAATTCTGACTTTATATCTCACAATTCTGACTTATATCACGCAATTCTGACTTTATATCTCGCAATTCTGACTTTATATCTCACAATTCTGACTTTATATCTCACAATTCTGACTTTATATCTCGCAATTCTGACTTTATATCTCGCAATTCTGACTTTATATCTCACAATTCTGACTTTATATCTCGCAATTCTGACTTTATATCTCACAATTCTGACTTTATATCTCACAATTCTGACTTTATATCTCGCAATTCTGACTTTATATCACGCAATTCTGACTTTATAACTCGCAATTCTGACTTTATATCTCGCAATTCTGACTTTATATCTCACAATTCTGACTTTATATCTCGCAATACTGACTTTATATCACGCAATTCTGACTTTATATCTCGCAATTCTGACTTTATATCTCACAATTCTGACTTTATATCTCGCAATACTGACTTTATATCACGCAATTCTGACTTTATATCTCGCAATTCTGACTTTATATCACACAATTCTGACTTTATATCTCACAATTCTGACTTATATCACGCAATTCTGACTTTATATCTCGCAATTCTGACTTTATATCTCACAATTCTGACTTTATATCTCACAATTCTGACTTTATATCTCACAATTCTGACTTTATATCTCGCAATTCTGACTTTATATCACACAATTCTGACTTTATATCTCGCAATACTGACTTTATATCTCGCAATACTGACTTTATATCTCGCAATCCTGACTTTATATCTCACAATTCTGACTTTATATCTCGCAATTCTGACTTTATATCTCGCAATTCTGACATATCACACAATTCTGACATATCACGCAATTCTGACTTTATATCACGCAATTCTGACTTTATATCACGCAATTCTGACTTTATATCTCACAATTCTGACTTTATATCTCGCAATTCTGACTTTATATCACACAATTCTGACTTTATATCTTGCAATACTGACTTTATATCACGCAATTCTGACTTTATATCTCGCAATTCTGACTTTATATCTCGCAATTCTGACTTTATATCTCACAATTCTGACTTTATATCTCACAATTCTGACTTATATCACGCAATTCTGACTTTATATCTCACAATTCTGACTTATATCACGCAATTCTGACTTTATATCTCGCAATTCTGACTTTATATCTCACAATTCTGACTTTATATCTCGCAATTCTGACTTTATATCTCGCAATTCTGACTTTATATCACACAATTCTGACTTTATATCTCGCAATACTGACTTTATATCACACAATTCTGACTTTATATCTCGCAATTCTGACTTTATATCTCACAATTCTGACTTTATATCTCACAATTCTGACTTTATATCTCACAATTCTGACTTATATCACGCAATTCTGACTTTATATCTCGCAATTCTGACTTTATATCTCACAATTCTGACTTTATATCTCACAATTCTGACTTTATATCTCGCAATTCTGACTTTATATCTCGCAATTCTGACTTTATATCTCACAATTCTGACTTTATATCTCGCAATTCTGACTTTATATCTCACAATTCTGACTTTATATCTCACAATTCTGACTTTATATCTCGCAATTCTGACTTTATATCACGCAATTCTGACTTTATAACTCGCAATTCTGACTTTATATCTCGCAATTCTGACTTTATATCTCACAATTCTGACTTTATATCTCGCAATACTGACTTTATATCACGCAATTCTGACTTTATATCTCGCAATTCTGACTTTATATCTCACAATTCTGACTTTATATCTCGCAATACTGACTTTATATCACGCAATTCTGACTTTATATCTCGCAATTCTGACTTTATATCACACAATTCTGACTTTATATCTCACAATTCTGACTTATATCACGCAATTCTGACTTTATATCTCGCAATTCTGACTTTATATCTCACAATTCTGACTTTATATCTCACAATTCTGACTTTATATCTCACAATTCTGACTTTATATCTCGCAATTCTGACTTTATATCACACAATTCTGACTTTATATCTCGCAATACTGACTTTATATCACGCAATCCTGACTTTATATCTCGCAATTCTGACTTTATATCTCACAATTCTGACTTTATATCTCGCAATTCTGACTTTATATCTCACAATTCTGACATATCACACAATTCTGACTTTATATCACGCAATTCTGACTTTATATCACGCAATTCTGACTTTATATCTCACAATTCTGACTTATATCATGCAATTCTGACTTTATATCTCGCAATTCTGACTTTATATCTCGCAATTCTGACTTTATATCTCACAATTCTGACTTATATCACGCAATTCTGACTTTATATCTCACAATTCTGACTTATATCATGCAATTCTGACTTTATATCTCGCAATTCTGACTTTATATCACGCAATTCTGACTTTATATCTCACAATTCTGACTTTATATCACACAATTCTGACTTTATATCATGCAATTCTTACTTTATATTATGCAATTCTGACTTTATATCTCGCAATTCTGACTTTATATCTCGCAATTCTGACTTTATATCTTGCAATTGTGAAAAAAAGTCATAATTATGAGATAAAAAGTCATAATTACCTTTTTATTTTTTATTTCATGGTGGAAACAAGCTTCCATTAACATGGGACATTGACATGATTTGTTCCATTTAAATCATCTTCAGTACTAAAGCACCAATACTTCTGAAACCCCTTATTGAGATTTCGATGTCTATGAGAAACGCAACAGATGAGTGTCTGCATATAATTAAGAAGTATCATTTCCTCAGGCTTTGCTGCATGACAGTGAGCTGTTGTGTTTCCTCACTGAAGCGCCTGGCATGAAGTTCACGTGTATCCGCACACGTCATCTGCTCATTAGGGTCGATCCGCGTCTGTTCTGCCACACAGATACGTTTCAAAGCTGAGAGGAGGATGTGTTACACGCCGGCACTTCTGTCATCCACACAAACACACGCTCCCTCTGTCACACAGGCTTTTATCCTCGGCTGTGTGTTGTTGCCTCGCTCTAGTCTGTGGGGAGATGCTAACCGAGCCGCTGCTCTCTGTTTCATATTGCTGGAAAATGAGCACTCTGAAGTGTCTCCTCACTAAAGACAAGCATACTAACTTTGTGTTTCTCATGGGCACCTGCCATGCTGAAATACGAGTTTCCTGACAGGCAGGCCAACTCTGAAAAACTACGACAGCCTCAGAGGACCGACAGACAGACAGACAGGTGCTTATGCAACTATTCCAGCTCTTCACTTTATGAACAGGCTCCCCGGGTGTTGTGACGCTCAAAACCTGTTTACCTGCTCTGCCTGAGCTTTCCTCCTGTGAGGCTTTTTTACATCTGACAAAACAACCTCCAAACACAATGAGACCCAAAAAAACATGTTGGAAATCTTCAAAAATATACACGGCTACGGTTACCTAAAATTGTAGACTCAAACCCTGCTGGTGTGTTTCCTCTCGGAGATGGGCGTATGAACTCAGTAAAACGGGTCGCATATTATTCTTTATTTCAAAGACAAATCGCTATAAATATAGTTTTTAATAATACATTTAATTTTTCGGTATGAAAAAGTCATACACATTATGTAGCATTTTCACAAACAATTGATTATATTAATGATCAATGTTTGAAATGCCACCTCTAAGAAATAAATAAATAAATAATAATAAATAATAATAATAATACATAATAATAATAATAATAATAATAATATATTATTATATACATATATATTATAAATAAACAAACAGCAAATGTTAATATAAAGATAAAAACATTATTTTGGCATATATTTGAAACACACACACACATATATATATAATAAACATACATGAAATGATAATAAAAAGATAAAAAAATCGTTTGGCATATATTTGAAATATGCATAAATTTATTATATCTTACATATATATAACATTTTATATTATTTTGTGTACTGTCCTTATTTAAATAAACTTATAAATACAAATATAACATAATATAAATATAAATATAAAATAAAATATAATATATACGTATGTTTTTTCCTCAAGCAGAAAAACCTTAAAAAGATGAAGACATTTTCTATTCTGGCACATTCTGCTGTTATGTTGGACTAATGAAATTCTGCTGAATTTCTTGTAAATTCAGTAAATTCTTCTTCCTGTCACTGCAATGCAAAATCCAATTCATCATTCTGTGTGTTTGTGGCCAATTCGATTCAAATTCACACTCATGAACTGAGAGCGAGCCGTTCTTCAATCAGATTTTTGCCCAACCCTGAATTAAAGTCTTAAAGTCACAGCAGCAAAAAACAGCTTCTGCAAACACTCCAGCACTCCTCACACGTCGAGTCTAATATAGTTTCTATCTGCTCCATACTTCAATAACAGCCTCTTTTTAAAGCTGCTTTAAATCACACTGTGAGAGATTCATAAAACAAACAGGAATGTGCCGCTCAAACGGTCCAGATCAGATGATATTTTTGGAATGAGGAGGAAATTGCATGTCGGCACAATAACTCTAAAATTAAAAATTTCAAAGATTGTATTTCTCATTACACGCCCCCTTTAATGCTCTCTAACAGCCGCTCTGCAGCTGATTAATTGGTCGTTCTTCAGATGACAGAACGTCCCGTCAGGTGGACAGCAGTCGGCAGGTGACGGAAACGGTCAGGACCCTGTCAAAGTGAATGAGCTTACAGACAGTCAGGACAGAACCTGCTCCAGACGCTCTCCGACCCGCTGCAATCACACAGTCTCAACAAATGATATTCTTTAACAAACCTGCAGCTGCAAACACTGGATTTATCATCAGGAATGTTTTGAGACATAATTGTGTCAAGTATGTATCAGTTTGTCTGATGCACATTGCACACAAACTTATTATATATATAAATTTATATATTTTATTAACAATTTATATTCATTATTATTATTATTATTATTATATTTATTATTATTATATGCACACATACATATATACAAAGCTAAGCTAACTGTGGTTGTTCAATCTCTTTAAATGGTGTTTGCTAAGACAAGCATCACTGTTAGTTT